>NC_136512.1:62338600-62511100 GCF_053919585.1 Euprymna scolopes | reverse complement strand
CCATTATGAAAGGAAGCATTGAACCCTTATAAATAAATGGAAGAACTAATAGTAAATTGTAAAGTTCTTTTACATTATTCTGGCGAAAAAGCGCTAGAACACAGATTATTTTCCACTCGTTCTAATCTAATAAACGTTTGCTATTTGCCAGGATTTAATTTTATGGTCTTAGAATTCTCTTGTTAATGATGTTTTACATTTTTATGTCGATGTACGTATATTTGGTAATGAGACCTATATAAAACCTCTTTTTTAATTTTAGTCGGAAGATGGATTGTTTAATTGAGAATTAATATAAGTTGCATTTGGAGGAAGATATTGCAAATGTGTTTATTTGCGACAAGTCCTTTTTATAAAAACCGTGCATATAATTGAAAGAGAACGATTATATATGGCGACCAAAGGCGTAAGATGCACACGCACAAGCACACACAAAAACACACAGAAACATATTACTTGGTAGTTAGGTTTAATGAACTATGTTGAAGCACATTTAAACAAAACATATATGTAATCCGGAAAGGAAACATAAATATAGGTGGAAGTCGTTATCGCTTAATAAAAGCTGGTATGGAATTGGTCATATTACTGTGAAAATAAAATATAGAACAATGAAATAAATAGAGGTAAAAAGAAAAATGGTTTCAAGTGTGAGGGTGTGGCCATAGCTGCTGAGTACCAAATTCATTGAATCCAAGAAGTGAGTGAAGACAATAAATGTAAATTAGAGGTAATCCAAATGCATATCGATGGAGTTTAGAACTTGTCCAGCAAATAAATTTATGTATTGTTTGGCACGGATGATCTTCAGCGAGAAAAAAAAATCAGTCTGTAAAGTTAAACAAAAGAATGCGATTTGAAAAAAAAACATAAGACAGGATTAGAACGTAGTCAACTGAGTTAATTTTAAGGCAAGGGATTTCCTTGATCCAGCAACCGAGCAGTCAAATACTGTGTAGTGGAGAAAAGTGATTATCTCGTTCTCATGAAAATTTATATTTGTAAAAATGGAAATTGGGACAGTAAGGGAAAGGCGAAGTGAAATAGGTTAGAGAATACGGTTTTGTGAACTTGAACTTAACGGAGTTAAAGCAAATGTATGAAAAAATGGGGCTGAAAGCTTATTTCAATAAAAAAAATATCCGAAAAATTGGCTAGAGGGGGAAGCAGAGCACGACTGACGCCCGCAGACTATGCCATAGTACTAACACTAAAACGAATTATGCTCGGACGTCCGTAAAAATCCATATGTAACTATATATAAGAACGCTCAAATGCACGCAGGAATACAAGCAATAGAGCGCATATGCATATCAAAACATAAATGCCCAGGTCTACACATACACAGAAGTAAAGTACATGTACACATGCATGAACATTCTAATATAGTCCACGGAGGGATGGCCAGCGAACAACAACGGACAGAAAATAATAGAAAATATATACAATAATAAGAAAGCAGATGTGCGAGATCTATAATTCATGAAAATCAGAGTTAAGGGCTTTATTTCAAGTTAAGTTACTTCAAATTGATCATATTAAAATTTAGTCCTATGTCTGCAATAGGAGATTAGTTCACTTTTAGAGTTTATTATGTAACTTCTACGAGAATTACATAATAAACTTGTTATTGGTTCAGATGTGCAGAGCACACATAACTACAAGCCGGGGATGTAAGACTTCGCATTTTTTTTTAAGGATAGCTCATCTAATTAAAAAAAAATGTTTTATTAGATGTACGTTTTTTTTAATTGTACACACACACACGCACACACACACACACACACACACACATATATATATATATATATATATATATATATGACATTTAAAAATTTTAGATCCCTCTTTAATATCAATTAGTGCGTTCAGAAGTGCTCGAAATGTCTAATGAGATTTTTTAAAATTTTAATTGGTCACTTAAAAATACTTTTTTTTAGAAGGAGGTAAAACCGTGCTTTCCTCGTACTGAAAAAAAACTGTGATACTTCTTTCAACGGAAGGAGCAAAAGTTTCAGTCAGGAGACCAATGTTACGAATCGGTATAGTGTTACGTAACTAGATGTTACGTCTTTGAGTTACTTCACCGAATCACGTCACAGGAACAGCAACTAAATATGACGCTGTGTTTTCCACTTCGATGATAAGGTCGATATGCCGCGGACCACGTGGTGGATGATCTTTGCTTTCTTTAGCTGAAAAGGAAGATAATTCAACTGGTTGTTTTTTCAAGATAACTTGTGGGTCTCAAAACTAATGACAATAACCGATGCTGTTTGTAGTTTTCTTTTAATTGTAACTGGGTAACCAAAAATATATATTTTGAACATCGTCCTGGATTTTCCAGCTGAATAAGACTAATTTGGATGCTCTGAGCCCGAAGATGACCTTGGTTTTGCTCCATCAGGTCAGTTATTTTTTGCTAGAGAATTAAAAAACAAAATCTATTTTTCGTAAAAAAAAAAAAAATTAAAAAAAATGAAAAAAATCTGCGGATCATCAGTAGAGAAACCCCTGACGATATTTTCCGTTTTCCTTAGGAAATAAAAGTCAACGTATCCAAATTAATTCTGTTTTTATTTAGTCCATCTAATCTGATAAGCATGGGCGTTGCATGACACAAAAGTTCAGAATTCACGGCATGAATCGGCGTTTATTCGATTCCTGTGTGTGAGCAGCTGCTTGGATGTCTCTCTTCAGCAATCAGCAGTAGTCCGTCATCATGACTGCGCCCCACCTCCCCTGGTACCACTCCTCCATTTGGCGCATGTCCTGATGGAACCTTTCTCCCTCTATCATGCTGCTGATGAGTCTGGCGTAGTGTGCTGCCTTCGTGTTCCCCAGGAAGTTGTTCACCACCTGCATAAACGATTTTCACGCGGCGCACTCTAGGGTGTTCATCGAGTTTTGGAACTATGTCCTTTATGAGCGGCCGTATCTGTGAGCCATCGAAAATGCCGGCCTTCAGCTTCTCAAAGCTCAGTCGAGGAAAGGCTCGACAAAGGTAGTTGAAGCACCTCCAACCCTCTCCAGATCGTGCGTGAACTGTTTCATTAACGTACGCTTCATGTGTAGCGGTGGGATCAATATCTTCTCCCGATCAACAAGAGGTTTGTTTATGATGTTTCTCGCCCCAGGTACTAACTGCTCTCGCGCCGGCCACTCTTTCTTTACATAGTGTTGGACTCTCTCTCGACTGTCCCACATACATGGGTACTTCGTGAACCCGAACTTCTGACCAAGTAGAAAGTTCACCATCCATAAGTTGACACAGATGATCCATTTGTGTTGCTAATATTGGATTTTGTCGAGCACGTACTTCACTGCTTCATATTTCTCTTTGAGAGTTGTGGGGTGCGCAAGAGGGAGTGAGGCGAACTGGTTCCTGCTGTGGAGGAATACACCCTTCAAAGAGCGCTTGCAGCTGTTAATGAAGAGTCACCAATCTCTCCGACCGTATTGAGGAGTGCCGAGTTTAACAAGAAGACCGGCGATATCTCAGTAGTACACGAGGTCTTCCTCCTGACAGCAGTAGCCCATGTAGTCCTCATGCCTTCTTCGAAAGAAAGTGATACGCGCGTCCTTGCCAAGTAGATTTTTCTCTTTGAGTCTGGAGGCCAACAGCTCGGAGAAAGTCTTCGAAAAGCTGAGATCCCGAACCAGATCATTAATCTCACATTGTGAAAAGAGCTGCAGACCATCTTGTGCTTCATACTCGAACTATTCTGTATATCCTTACTCGTCTGTAGTGGTGACCTCGTCGCCGCTGTCGGGAAACTGTGTGAACGCTGGCACAGGAATTTCTTCGCAGTGAGCAACTGAACGGCAGGTCGATGAAGGGTCGGAGGACTGGAGGCTGTATCGATTCTTTCTATTGATACCAGTAGTATTGATGGCACAGAAGTAACAATCCGATGCATGGTCAAACGGCCCCCTCCAAACCATGGGAATTGCAAACGTCAGTGAAGTTTTCGCTCCCTTCGTCCACCGCCGGAGATATTCCACGCACGTCTTGCATACCGTGTGCGGTGCCCAGGACTTATCTTGGTCACTCAGCTTGACTTTAAAGTAAGCCACGTAGGCTGGCTTCACAAATATTGTGATGTTCTTCCTGCCCGCTGACAGTGTGTATTCTCCGCAGATGTAGCAGAACACATCAGGATTATTCCTGCATGACCGTCGCGCGGAAGCCATACCAATAAACTGAAAAAAAAAGAAAGATGCAGCTGAGTGTCAGACAATGAAATTTAGAATCAATTTTATTGGCTAAGGGTTAATTAAGTAAATTTTGAATTATATTTCATTTATATATTCCTATGGAGTAATGGTGAGAGAGGTATTGATTTGATTGGCTAATCGTGGAATCCCCTTTATTGTTCTTAAAACCCGATGAATTCAAACAAGGAAAATAAACAAATATAAGCTGAATACCCCGATTACTGCTCTTTAAATACGCTCATACGGAAACATACACAGTTTATAAATTAGTACTAGGATTTATAGCCATTGAATATTCCATAATTGTACTATTTTCTCAGAGACACGAACCCACATAGCAACACCGACGTGCACCAACTTCCACGTCTAAACACACACTGAGCACACAATGAGTTTATTTAAGGCAAAGGCAATGAATGTTAAGGTAATGAGAATATGAGAGAGAATCTAAGAGGAAATATTGTCACTACGGAGTTCTTGTGAAGAATGACCCAAATTTGCTAAAGTATAACCCTCGTTAGCCTAAATTCACACAAAAATATATCAAATATTAAATAAATTCTATACATATTTATACACATAAATTTATGATAAACACAAATATATTAATTATTTATAATATTATTCGTGTTTGTGCATTGTAATTCGATACATTATTCAAGGAAAATATAATTGAACTCAAAATCCCTGCTATTAGCCTATGTATAGCTCGTCAGGTAGGCCTATAGCTGTATCGCAAAAAGTTGACCTGATAGAGCAAAATCAATGTGATATTCGGACTCAGAACACCTAAATTAGTTTAAATCAACTGGGAAACTCCTGACGGTTTTTTTGGCTGTTACCCAGTGTTATTCGGAAAAGAACATACAAATATAAAAACGTACATTGTTTTTTCGTAAGTAAGTTAGATTTAAAGTAATAAATTATCAATTTTAAGTTTCTTTTTTTGTCGTACAAGAACGGTTTTGATCGGAGTTTACAAGAACCGATTACTTGCTTTTGTTGGACATCAGATAGGTTCTATTGAACGGCCGGGAAGCGGTGAACAATTTCCTTGACTTGATCTCTCTCGGAACTCAAGTCAATGTCAACTGCCTTTCCCAATCTGTGCACGAACTTATATATAAATTGTTAGGGTGGGTACGTTCACTCCTATCTAATCCGACACACCTTGGTTCTTTTTGATTAGATAGTCAGCTACCTCTCTCCAACATCAACTCCAATGGCTTCTCATTAATATCGTCTCATGCACTCGAAGACATCATCCTTGACCCCCGGGTAAGGTTTAAAACCTGGTAAACAAAACAATTTTCTATCTTAATCCTGTTGCATCAAAAGTATTATTTCCTCTAAAATATGGTTCATCTTTTCGTTTTTGTTTTTTTCACAAAGGCAATGAACGTACTTCGGCGACCCCATAATCGACAGGCTTATATGGTGTTTTCCAGAACCTGCTTTTAAAGAAAATACTCTACTCCCTTATTTGCCCTCCTTTTGGGGGGGTAATTTTTTAACCATAGCTCAATTTAGCTATCTGAAAATTTCTCCCGGATTAATCTCTTCTTATTGTGACTGGCTAAGTCACAAACTTCTTATTTTTAGTGTGCTTTCAGTAGCACACTCGGGGCATGTTGGGATTTTTCTCAATGATCACGTAATGTTATTTTGAGGGGAGACTTACAGACCTGGTTTTATTTGTGCTGTAAAAGTCGATTTTTATATACTTAGTGTTTTTTAGGGGCCTTATGGAGATTTTTTTAAATGTTTACTCAAAAAAAATATCTCTTTTCAATCGGGGGTTAGAAACTTTTTGATCCTGCTCTGAAATAAGATTTAGGCTCTTAGTAGTTATTCTGCGTCTTTATGAGTTTTAGTCTTTGGACTGCTTCAAAATACAAGCATTCTTATAGAGAGGGAGATTTTGTTTATTAACCTTTTTTAGACCGACCATAGCATTTGCTTCACGATTTCGTTCATTTTTAAAATATGAGTTCACCATAGCTTAATGACTTTATATATAAAATTTGAACTTTATACGATATAATTTTTTTTTATTTTATTATGTGTTCCATTTAAGGAACATTGGGAGGTTACAGATGAACGACATTGAAATTCTGACAATTTATTCCTTTGTAAAATAAGTGATCTCTTATAAAGCTATAAAATAAAATTTCATGTATAATATACTAGATCTAAAATATAAGAAAAGAAGTGTTTATTTTATATGTTTTCATTGTTTCTTATGATATTTTTCAAAACACAATTTTCCCCTCTCCGCATGTAACCGAATATTATACTTTCTGCACATATTTTTAGTATTTTTGCTGCACACTTTGCATATCCCTTGTGTTGTGGACCCTAATGCATGATCCATTCCATCAAATCTTACATTGGCGGGCAATGTTCCAGCCGACATAGATATTCTTCCACGTTGTGGTCCTGCCTTTAGCAAACTCAGTGTGATTTGACTGCGAAATTCCAAATGAGATAGTATTTTTGATCGGTTTTGCAGTGAAGCCTCCATGCTGCTATCACTGAAAAATTTATTACATTGATGAAGAGTGGCCAGTACCACTTTTTACCCCGTATACTAGGTCGATAAGATTCAGCTAGTCTATCCATTAGGTCGACACCACCCATTCCTTTATTGTAAGAGTGTACGAGATGCGGCTGCGGAACCTGCTTTTCTCCCCCTTTGACACGACGTCTTGCCTTATGAACAGGCTTATGGTTTTCCCAATTGCTTGCGATTGTTACAATTGAGTTGTCATGCAATTTTGCAACATAAACTTTTCCATCAGAACAATAATCAAAAGCTTCCCTTTCCTTTCTCTTGAGAATTTTGCTGCAGATGAGCTTTTTCGTTGCATTAGATGTTCTTGTTTCTCTTACTGTTCCAGTTGCTCTAACACTTTTATCACCTAGTTCAGACAGTAGGTTGTAGCTTGTAAAAAAGTTATCAAAGTACAATTCGTGGCAAGTAATATCCGTATTCGACATTATAACATCTACCATGCCGTTGATTACACTAGTACCATGGGGCAAGTTTTCAGGGTTATCCTCCATTGCCTGGTAGACTTTCATATGATGAGGAAAGCCATCATTGCCGCAAATACACCAGATTTTATATCCGAAACGTATTGGCTTCCCTCTGATGAACATTTTAGCACTGTGACGTCCATAATATGGAACCATTGACTCATCTATACTGAGCAGTTTGTGAAAAACACCAAATTGCACAAGATTTTCATTCATCATATCATATAATGGTGACATTTTACTCATTTTATTACCTGCAGTAAGCTTCAGATTATCAGCAAAGTGTGAGTACTTTTTTATTTCAAGATACCTGTTTCTACTCATAGTTTTAGCAACAATGTCTACACGAAAATCAGGCTGGGTTGACCAATACAGCTTCTTTTGTGGTACAAGATGATATCCTGATAACAAGATGATCCCTAAAAATTGTTCCATTTCATGTTCTAACATTATGAATGTTTCAACGTTTTTATCCCTATTAGCATACAGGTAAGTTTGAAAAACTATATGTTGCAACATTTCGGTAGAAAATATTAGCTTCCAAATTTCATAAGGTGTCATTCCTTCAAGTTTTTCAAGCTTCTGATCTATAACGGCATTTCCAACTTGCATTGGCTTGCTAAATATAGCATTATTCTTCCAAACAATGTTACTATTCTGTTTCCTTTTTTTTTTTTTTTTTGAAGTAGCAGGATTTCGTGATCAGACTCGCTTTCCGTATTTTCTTCTATTTCAATTTCTCCAGCCGGCTCATACTCAACTTCCAGATCTTCGGGAATTTCCTCGATATCACTTTCTTGATCTGCTGCATCTCCTGCAGTAGGAGGTAGCCCACAATGGCTGCAGGATCTGATGATTGCTCATTTACCTCACGAGCTTCAGCAAGTGTAGAAACTCTTGTCGTCTTTCTTCCATAAAATTTATGAGGATCCATCTATGAAAAAAGGATGAATATTGTCAGAAATATAAAATTTATATCGATAATTTTTAATTTAGTGCATACCTTATAAAACGCAGAGTATTAGGTAATACAATGCAAGATATATGTTGCTACATTTGGAGCAGTAACCTCCCAATGTTTTATAAATGGAACCTTTTTTTTATTTTTCTCATATCAAATTTTTTGTTAGGTGTATTATATTTTTAACAGCATACATACAAATCTTGATTGCTGCTGAAGGATATCCTCTTGACCAAAAACTTCTCTCAGGTTGCTTTATGGTTATTTCAGGCCTTCCAATTCTCGTCCAGAAAAACAGTGATTATAGCTCTATTTTAAATTCCATTTATTTTAACTATAAGAATAATTTATAAAAGTTTTCATAAATCTGGAGTAAAATGAAGCTACTTTAATAGAAAGAACTTATAAAAATTGAATTTAAAGTAAAATTACAATTTCTATAGTATGATGAAAACTATGTTCCATTTAAGGAAAATTGGTACAAAAAAGGTTAATCCTCTGGTAGCTACTTTATATAGTGCTTTTAATAGTGTCCTACAGGCCTCTTTTAGTTTACTTTTTTCACTGTCTACGTTACAAAATAGTTCTATTCTGATAAGTGGCAGTTACACACATAATTTAGTAGTGCTGTAGATGCTATTTGAATTTAATAAATGCTTCTTGTAGCGCTCTTGTTGTTTCCTGAGTTTTACTATTATTACACTGATCACTAAAAAAAAAGTGTTTTCTTATAAAGGTGATGGTATGGGTGTGTATTTGAGTAAAATGCGATTTAATAGTTTTTGAAGACTTCCATACTTTAGCTAGTCCAGTTGTTTATGAATTCCTTGTTTTACTTTTTCAATACTCACTTACAATATTACATTCTTTTCTAAGATAGTTACAAACTTTAGACCATTACTGCTATGAAAGTTTCCTTACATTCATTGTCTTATTTGAGTAGAGCTATAGAAGTACCATGAGCTTCATCGTTTTTACTTTGAACGTAAAAATAGTTGCTCTTCTAGCAATTGGCGGATAATAACTTACTGGCAGTAAATCCCTGAATGCCTCCTTATTTATATTTTTATTTTTCACTGATGTATAAAAAATAAATTTCACTTATGTGGGAAGACAAATTTGCTTTATTTGGGCCGTAGTTTTTATTCAGTGAATGTATTGGTGTTCTGGAAGCCTCTTAACTATATGCAGTTTTTCAGTAGCGCTATAGAGGGCTCCTCATTATTTCATTCCTCACACTTCAAATAAGTATTACTTTTTAATAAAATCTTATTTAATTGTTTTCTTAAAGCCTCTTAACTTTTATTTTCGCTTTAATCATGCTCTAGGTGCCTCCTGAATTTGATTTTTTATTACTCCTTAGAAAGATGAGTTTTAGTGTTAAAAGCTTGTTTTTAGTAATGCTCTGAAGATTTCATTATAGTTAATTAGTGCTCTCAGTAGCGATGTGGACAAATTATTAGTTTTAACTTTGTTCAGTGTTAACGCTTACAATTTTTTTTAATATTATTCATTACGTTTTGGTGTTAAGTGATGAATAAACACCCCATCTTTTAAGAAGATATTTGCTCCAAATGTTCTGTGATATTCGTTGTTCGCATACCCATCCGCAAATGCTATTAAAATGGGGGAGTTGCAGTGTCGGTAGGAAAAAAATAGATTTGTTATCATCCCGTGCATACATACCTGGTGGAATTAGAGTGCATAATACACGTTTTTATATCTTGAAAACTACTTGTCTCTGCAAATTTTTAATGAGATTTTCTAAATACGCATAGTCGAAAGCCCATAAATGTAGTTGGTCTAAAGAAAGTTGTGGAGATAGCCCTAATGTAAAAATTGACAAGCCCCCCCCCAAAAAAAAAACAACGTTAACTTGTGTTCAGTCTCGATAATCAGCCGGAAAGATACTCCACCGAAAAAGAATTAAATAAAGTAATCCACAAGGAAAAAATTGGTAAAACACAAGTATATATCGAAGCAGTGTTTCTATAGCTAATGGAATTTACGTTAAACTGAAGCCTTGCTAAGTGATGAAAAAATAGAAAAATAAATCTAATCGTCCAAAGGATAGTAAACGCAAAAAAAAGTAGAGAAAATCAAAACAAATATAGCCTCCTCTAATATTAACCGCTGCAAAACCGAAAAATTAATATTGCCACTCGTAAATGTAGTTTCATTTTTTTTTTGAGAATAGAGGCGTGTAGTAAGTTTTTGAATGTCTGCATTATCAAACCATCGCTGCGTTTACATTTTAGTGTGTTTCGGATGTTCAAGTATAGAGGTAAAATGTGTGATACATATATTCTTTTAATTGTCCAGGCATGTTCCAATAATTATGGTTACTAGGATGTAATTGTCGTTTTATGAGCTGTTTATACATGTGTACTTCTGTTTGAGCATTGTTGTCTCTTGTAAATAACGACCCTATATTCTAAACGTTTTGAAGTGTTCGTTTATGTAGAAAATATTTTTTTTTTATTTCGGAATAAAAGAATCGTTAGGTCTCAACCAATCAGGATGAGCGCGATATGCCAAGGGAGGCTTTATTATTACTGAATCGGAAAATCGGGAACATATGCTATCTCTATGTGTCTATGGGCCAGTTACATCGGTGAAATTAAATATTTGCAGAAAGTGTAGATTTCCCTTTTGTTTGGATAAATACTAACGAGAGAAAATTTACAAACATTTTGTATAGTACGTGCTTATATACCAGTGACGTTTCGCATGATTATAAATTGGTTTCGTCTCTGCTTTTGATATATTTCGATTTTCTTTATAGTGGTTTAATTTTTGTAAAAACTGGTCCAGCCCTGAAACTTTTCTCTAAGATAAAACAAAATCCCGTTGTCTCAATTGTAGTATTGGAAATAATAAAATCTATTCGCTTTAATGTCTATTTTCTATAGATTAGGTTATAAGTTGTAACTTTTTCGAAAAACATTTAGCAAAAAACATACATAAAATCGCTATAGTCCAGAATTCTCTCTTCTCCTGGATTAATTACGCGTTCAATGTCTTCTACTAAGCAAATAACTGACTGATATTTTTGTTTTTTTCTCATAACATAATAATTAACGTTTTGCTCTTTCGCATCATTAATAGAAAATAGCCGCATAGCTTACGGTAGAAACATTTTGTGAAACATAAGACTAAAATGTGCGAGTAGGAGTATATGAAATCACAAGCCAGTATGGTAAATGAATATATGGTCTACTGAATGGCGATCCCGGAAATACATAATAAGAAGTAAATCAGTACTTATATATTCAATCCTAGTTTTTACTCTAAGCGACATAATGTGCACAAGCAGCACGTAATTGTGTTAACCTTAAAATATACAAAATAAAGCTTGAAAAATACTTTACCTAACGTATGCATTTTATTACGAAGGTACTTTAAGTTTATCTTCTTTAAAATTCGGGAATTCAGTAATAACAGAATGGAGGCATCACCGATTTACTTTTTATTCTCGGTGATGTAATATTTCAACCTAAAACATTAAAGTGATTTCAATACGAAGATACCTGCTTTATTTCTCCTTCAATAAATACTAATGAGGTATGAATATTAAGACACATTAATCTAGACGTAGATTAACTGTGAGAAATTAGACAGAGAGAAAATAACGAGAAAGAGGGAGAGAGAAAGAGATATTTTTTGTCTTTCTTATTGCATTTTCAGGCCAAACAATGTACAATGCCGCTTTGATGTTGGGGGCTACTGTATTGTACATAATTGCAGGGATACTATAGGGTGTTGAGCAACAAAATATCTGCTCACATTACATTTGGACTTTTGCATGTACATACACAAGGGGAAGCAAGGACACAGAAGAGAATTCCAAGATCTAGCAGTTCGAGGGAAGAAATTATTAGAGTAGAAGTCTGTCTGGCGTCTGGGTATCTCTATAATATACGAATGCGATTTTGCTACTTGTCGGGATTGTCAGGATCATTAACATGGATCGCATAATATAACGCAGAATGTGTAAGTGCTGTAAATAGTTTCTTCCATGACAACGGACCATAATAGTAAGCCATGACTTGCAAAACTAAATAAAGTGTACGTAAGGCAGGCAGCCGCTAATAGGGGAGTACAATATATTGAAAACCCAACCGCCTACAAATGTCGAAGGCGTGTGTCAGGAGTTAATATAGAAAGCAGTTTAGCAGAGTATCAGTAGGGTGTCCAAACGTTAAACTCGACTGAGAGCTACTTGCTAGTAAAGTAGATGAAATGAAAGCTTATATAATTTAGCGAATATTATTCTGCTTGAAATAAATACGATAAAATAATCGTGAGATCATTATGTTCTTTAACATGCTTGATGTAAACAAATGATATGTAGTAGCCTTTTTCTGTTTAACTGTTTTTCATATTGTCAAAAGTAGACAATATTTATTTAATACCAACTAGAGTTTCATATTAATGCAGTATTATAATAATACATATACTGCAGGAGTTTAATCATAATGTTATAAATTCTGACTTCGGAATATTATATACTTCGGTATAGCTAGAACGATTTCAATATCATGTATTTTGTCTCATCTATGTGCGAGTGAGTACACATATGAACATATAAACATGCTATTTTATTATATTTTTACAATATGTAAATAATACTTGATTTATCAAGGGATTAAACTACTTTAATAATTGTATAACTCGCGATTGATCTGATAAATAGTATCAAACGTTGGTGTTTATGTACTTATTGATCTGCGCTATTTTTTAAATAGAAATTTAAAGTTAAATTTAAGAATTACGATATCTTTTTGATTATATTGTTAGATGGAAGTACAGAATAATTACAATAAACCCCCTCTATCCATGTTAATAATGGCTTTCTACATGATAACATTATTATTTTAGCACGGTTATATATGTGCATTATGATCCAAAAGTAAATATATATTTACTATGAAGCCTGCTTTCGTATCTGCCGAAAAAGTAACGGCTATGCTTCCTTGCATGCTATGTTATGCTACCATATTTGTTAGCTGTGGACTCGTCTCACTTTTGCTATGATATTCAAATGTGAGCGCTTTAATAAAAACAAAATTATTAATTTACATTTATTCTGAATAAAAACATGCATTATTTTTCAGGTTTCGTTTTTGTTATTTATTAAATCCTATTTGCCACGCGTTTTTTTTTTCGAAAAATCATTTTTATGAATTCATAAACCACCATACTGAAAAAAGACGAATTCTGCTATATAATTGACTGCTTTAATGTGTAACGCATGACGATGCACTGCTATTAAATGCACTAACCTGCAACCTTGTATAATTTAGAATCCTATTTGATAGTGGAACCGATAGGTTCGATGCATAGTTTAATTGCAAACACGCGTCACATATCAAAACTAAACATTCAGAATAAAATGAACATTACTGTTGTTTTAATGTGCTCATAATGATAGTTTGATAATTTTATGTCATTGAACAGAAAAAGAAATCAATAAAATATTTTGATATTACTTGATTAAAACACTATTCCCGCGAATATAATTCCCGTTCAATGTGCATGTCAAATGTAAACTTTATAACTGATAATTTTGATTGAACCAACGATTTGATCAGATTTGGTTCGTGGCTTTAAGCAGTGTAGAACAGGCAGAATAAGTTAGATACTTGGGTTGTAGAACAATCATCTATATTTAGAATTAAAGCAGGAGCAGCACCTTAGACCTACACCAATTCAGTTTCGCAGTCTCGCTGAAATGGTCCATTGATAGCTGGGATTATATTTTGCTAAATGTTCCTCATTTGAAATTTAAAAAATATATTTTTTAATTAGTAAAAATAAAAGGGCCGATGTGACGTAAAAAAGTTTACAACTTGGACAGCATTCGATTTATATTGGAAGACACATAAACTATAGGCTAATAAAATAGTTCTTTTTTTCATCGCGATATATGTTCTTTGGTAGAGTCTTCCAATCGGCGTATCGGCGAAATCTCTGGCTAGTATCTATATATTAATACGATAGCGTGTGTGTTATTTTCTATGTCACGCTTACATTTGGATCGTTTAAAATCGCAGAAAGTATTTATCTAAGCCAGCAGGAACGCCCGGCGTAGCCCGGTCGTTACGTACCCTTAAATATGATATTTTAATTATAATATATTATTAGAGAGTTTATGACCTATTGATGTTTACATATTATAAAATTGAGATTTCAAAAATAAAAAAAAAATATATATGTTGGGTTCATCAGCTTGAATCGAAACCGAATCCAAAACTTTGTATATAACATTTGTGTCTTTAGCTATAATCGAAACCGAAACCATAACTACTGAAGAAATCTTGATAAAATTATTTATGAAAAAAGATTACTAAAGTGCAATCAGCTAAAATCAAACTTAACCAAAACTTATGAAAAATTCTTGATAAAACAATTTTAAAAATAGATATAACCGAAATAGAAACAAAAACTTATTAGCAATTCTTATTATGTAGAAAAAAAAAGAAATGACTTGAATGCCATCAGCTATAATCGAAACCGAAACCAAAACCTTGTGAAGAATTCTTGGTAAAATTATTTATTACAAGAAATGGAAGTAGATTATAATAAAACGGCCGGGATATAAGCGTGACACAGAAAATATTACACGCGCTATCTTATTAATACATAGATAATAATTTGGCAGAGCAAGACTAACAATCTTAGCACTAAGACCACATACACACGAGCGCGCTTTGTTGTGTTGATTTAAACATCTATAAAAAATAATTAACAATTTTAATCTTGTGTAAGGTCTTAATTTTTTCATATGGACTTAGATTATCAGAGGTTATAGACTTTAAAATGGATGTAGTAAATTATGCTAGGGTGAAATTTCAAAGACTATTCATTTACTTTTAGAAAATAAAGTTTATTACCAGTCACCTGAAACGATTCTAACCGAAGTCGTGACGGGGCTACTCAGGCAATATTTAAGGAATTAAAAAAAAAACAATACCTGTATGTTATGCTGCCTTTTTATAGCTTAAACCTCATTCACGTAATATGCGAGGCAGTATATGTTATTACTTGCTGTCTACTGTTTTTGGTAGAAATTGTCAACAGAGTTCGCTTCAGCAGCTGCAACTTTATCTCAGGTATCTAATTACTACACAAGTTTTGTATTAAAAAAAATCCTATGTTTGAAACTTCTGTTCTAAGCTATCTACAATGAATCAAAATCTGGACGTTATACATTTATTTACACTGCCATTGCTATTGTCAATCCTCACGTTTATATTATGCTCGTAATCATAAAATCAGAAACCACACATTTCACACAATTAATTTTTCATATTTAGCTGACTTTTGTGTGTCAAAGTTTATTTATTAACCGGGAAGTGACGACTGTAATGTTTTTTAACGACACGGACTGATGATCTAGGTATTATAAGTTCAAATCCAGTTCATTCAACAAAAATCACTGTTACTTAGAGTGTTGGCGACATCAACTGGTATCTTCCATGAATATCCGATGGGCTTCTAGAAATAATTCTGACTAAAATAAATATCGGAGAAACCCAGACCAATGACCGAATCTTAGGATTCATACAATATTAGCCTGGGTTCCCAGCGTTGCCCGGGTATTTTGAGGTGTGAGCTAAGCAAAAAAAAAAAAAAAAAGAACAATGAAAAAGAAAAAAAATGGTAGTAGACAAGTAGGCTCGAACCCGCACCGAGAAGAAGAAGAAAAAAGTGACGTCTTTGCTGTTGCGTCTATCGCCAAACCAGAAGTGGCAAAGGCTAGTTGAAATGAGGACACGCGAAGAAAATAATATTTTTAGCCAACTTTTCGATATTTGTCGTCGAAAGGATCGAGCTTTAACACGATACCAATCTCATCAAAATCTCCTCTGGGGAAAGTTTTAGGCAGACATAAAAACATACATACGTATATTTTAACAGACAGAATAGATTTATATTATAGATAAGCGTGAGTGACTTGCGTTGCATGGGTGTTAGGTAGTGTGTGTTGAGAGAAACGTGGTTGTAGGCAGGCAGCTTCGAACCGGTGACGCGGAGGCTGAAAAGAAGTGAACGAAAACCTGACGACTTATCCCTACTCCATGAGGGAAGTGTAAAGCGTTCAAATTTTACGTAGTCAACTAAAAATATGACTTGCGGAAATAGCGTTGCTTTTAAACGCTTTTAAACCTCCCACGGAGGTCGTTTTTAATGTGGGGAAAGAGTAGCTCACCCCAAAAAGGGGGCACTCTGGAAGTATCCAAATAAATAGTAATGAAGTGTTTCCCCTATATTGACCAAGGTCTAATTACAGAAGTACCGGGAGTTGTTATTTATTCGTTTCCCCAAGAAGGAAAAATGTGACACAAGGTCGTCCAAAAATAGCAATTGTCTGATATGAAGGGTTTCCCCTACATTGACTAAACCTAATTGCCTTCAAAAGTAATTGTCTGGTATGAAGGGTTGCCCCAAATTTACCAAAACTAATTACTTTAAGTGCAGCATTTAAAGTACAGATAATACAATTTGAGGAATTATGATTTTATTCACAAGAAAGACATACGAAAAGAAAAATTAACAAACTATTAAACACAAGGCCAATTAAATAAAGAAGGATGCTTGGTCTATCTCGCCTGTTTAAAAGTTTAAAACATCCCTCTCTTAGAAAGCATTTTTATCGTGTTTATCATGTTTATTGTGTGTGTGTGTGTGTGTGTGTGTGTGTGTGTGTGTGTGTGAGTAGGTGTTCCTACTTAAACCCAATTTAAAACATATTCATTTGGCTGGTTGAGAGACTCGAAATAATTAAGATTGGAAAGGGGCGAGTAACCGACGGACTCCAGAACTGCGCGCTCCACACCAAGCCGGGGAACACATATCGAAATGTGGCCCCTCTTCCTATACACAGACTTGCTACATGTATCCATCTTCTTTCAAAGACGCGCGATGCAGCCATCTTCTGTCACATCTGAACTTCACCCGTAGTAAGTTTTAAAAGAATGCGATTAAATCCTGATCAGAAAAAGACAGCAAGCCCCGGCCGTCTTGCAGTATTGACGACCAAATCACCATACTTGCTACGGCCAAGATTGTAATGTAGACCATTTGTTTTTCCTAGACCCACGGTGGCCTCACGTTGTCCAATACGTTTGGTACGGTAATCGGGCGACTATGCTCGGGGTCGATGCGAGTCGTCACCTCACTAACATACGACCAGTACCTGCGAAATGCGTAGCAATTGAAGAAAGCATTATCAGACGTTTTTACAGCCGTTATTTCGCAACGTGGACAAGCATACTCCCCTGTAAAAAAAAAGAAACACAGAAACATTGTACGCTGTTAAGTGGAAGTGCATTTCGGGCCAGTCACCAGGTCAGAGAGAATTGTTCAGATGACTCGAACATGGCGCCCAACTCGACACGGAGCGGATCTCACTTTGCTGCCAATACAAACGCGCACATAGCGAGTCATCCCCTGCCCCCTTCACTAGATCCCTGTGGAGTTCCCTTTTAGGTGAAGGCAGGGGAAGTACGGCTTGTCAGTAAAGTATGAGAGGGAAAACGTATGTGGCGCACCCCTCGGTTCTATCCTTTAAAGAAAGATTTCCGAAGAAGCCACGAGTTGAGCGTATCCTCCACCTTTGACCATAGCTTCGACTAATTCTTTTCGAGCTGGAGACCCGGTCTGAAGCACACGCCGAGGATCCGAACTGGGCCATCCATCCAACTGAAGGGCGCCGGGAGGTTTGCGTTGTCATTCCAGACGCCCAACCTCCGTCCGATCGACTTGATGCGGTTTATTCTCTTTCCTGTAATTCGTTCGTATCGGACGAGCGCCTCTGACACGATCTCGATGTCTGTGAGGCACCACACATAGAACATGACGTCTCCTCTTGCGGAGCAGCGGCTCCGAAGCCAAGACGTTTAGCGATACGAAGCCAAGATGCTAACTGACGCGAAAACCCTGATGAAAAAAAAGCTTCTCGTTTACACACACAAAGGCAGGCGTCCATTTTTGCCTTTTTAATAAAATAATGTCGTTGATTCTAGTCCTATCTGTGATGCCCAATAAGACCACACTCTATTCCCCAACCTTACAAAAAGTACAGATGCCTTCTGAACGGACAACGGACAACATGGACGAACCGTGCGAGAGATAACAAAGAGTTTCAAGCGTTTTCCATTGACTTGCGCGTCAGCCGTAAGCTGTCGATACATCACGGAGATCCACACAGAAATTCGGTTTAAAACCAGTGGCCTCTATGGCACATGCCTGAAAACGATGGTCAACTCTTTCAAACTCTTTGGACTGATCTAAATTGATCAGCGCGGCTGCTGTATCGTCTTCTATCCGTCCCTCTAAATCGATCTCCCCTTTATGGCGTAGTTTTCTTCCAGTTCGATCAATTCGCCAATGACACTCAAAGTTTTAAACTCTGTTTTCAGCGGAATTATAGGCCTGTAGTCATCTTTTTCTTCTACGCTATGTCTGTCACTTCTCCTCACGATGTGATCACTCCCTTGTTGACTAGCACAGGAATGGATCCCTGTGTAAGCAGTGGTTGAACACCTCCGTCAGAAGAGTAAGAAACATGTGCGACAGCCTTAAATACTGTTCATATGGCAGACCATCAACTTCCAGCGATCTGTCACAGCTGACCTTCTTCAGGGCAGTAAAATCTTCCCGTTCTGTCAACCGGCCCTCGCAACTAACCTCACTAGCCCCGTCAAGACGGAGAGAGTCAGGCCAACTAGTCGTTAAACTCATGGCCAGTAAGATCGGGCTACTCGAAATGTTCTCGACACTCCTCGCGGGTCTACATAGTCGATTTCAAGGTGCGTCCATCCGGTTTTTTCACATTGCCAATGTACTTGCCCGAGGCACGCCTAGAAATCTCGCAACGTCCATAATCGTCGGAGTTGACTGCTTCTTTGGCTATATTTCCAAGCCTATCTCTGAGTAATGGACCGTCATAACGCTCACAAGTCTCGTGCAAAAGGCCCTGCTTAGCTAGTTCCTAACAAGACCTATCACCCGCCCCAGTAACCTGGGCTAATTTCTGCTCTAGCTGCTTCTTTTTCCTGGTTTTATCTTTTGCGGGGCGCTGGGCATACTTAACGGAAAAGGTTCTTTTCTTAGCTTAAAGATTTGGAGTTGCTTTGCGTTAGATCAGTTTCGCTATATTTATACGAATAAGACAAACACTCGAAATGAGGGAATGTTTTAAAATTCCATACAAAAAAATAGAGATAATGTTCGTTTGCGAATCTTAAATATTTCGATCTAGGACGTATAAGAAAACTTCTTCCGGAATCTAACCGACACGAAAACTCTGATGAAAAAAAAGCTTCTCGTTTAGATACAAAAAAGGCAGGTGTCCATTTTTGCCTTTTTAATAAAATAATGTCGTTGATCCCAGTCCTATCTGTGATGCCCAATCAGACCACACTTTATTTCCCAACCTTACAAAAAGTACGGATGCCTTCTGAATTGTCTGCTATTAATCTTTACCAACTCCTTGTCCAAAGGCTTCTGACACTTTTCCCACCTGTGGGGGGTCTACTAATAAGAGCTTTCTCTCATGTTTCGCCTATTTTAATTCTTCTGGTACATACAAGCTCATTAAATTAAATTTTTAGTGCTTGGTTACTAATTATACAAGATGAACTCGATAATCGTAATTCCCTTGGATTTCCTAGCTTGGATTTTTAGAACTCAACAGAGATATCGGAAACATTATTCTTAACGAACTAAATCAACTCATTTCCCTGCGATGATTCCTACTTCCCATAATACATTCCTAACTGTGATATTAGTTTTGTTCGATATTTCTTTTCTTTTAATCAGAGCGTTCAAGACGCAAAACAGTCCCCCACCCACATATATCTCTAAATCATTATAGATAGCTTGTTACGTAAATACGACATAGTTCGCCACTCCCTTCTAATTAATTTGAGTTATTTGCCCTCGTAATCCCATATTTGGCATAGGTACTTGGAGATTTCTCTGGCTTCCTTATGTTCGTATATTTAATTTATTGTGTCGAGAGTTACTAATAAGTCGAAGCCGGTATTTGCAGCTTGACTTAACTTTGCCAACAATAATGCAAAGTTCATATTTTTTTCTCAACAGGTGCCACAAATATTGTGCTGAAAACTAGCAAAGCAATTTTCTTGCAGAAACACTATGAACAAAAAAAATAAAACTATTTTTTTTTTACTTATAACTTTCCGAAAACCTCACATAAATACACGTCTATACGTAAATGTTACCGTTGTGCCCTTTTTAAAATTCAAATTATTTCTCTATGACCATGTTTTTAATTTTCATAACCTGTTTCGTTTTCGTGTTTTCAAAAATTTTTTTTTTCGTTTTTAGTTTACAATTTATTTAAATATTGGCATCGAATTCCTGCAACAAAAAAATAAATACATTTTAACTGCGAGTGAAAATTTGTTTCTTTTCAAAACAATAAATATATATGCATATAATTCATAATTCATATAAAAGTGTCTATTTCATTCTAATAACATTCAGATGTTTTTTGTTTAAAACAATGTTCTTTAAAAGTGTATCCGTTCAAACAACAACAACACAATAATGTGAAAAAAGTACTTTTTTACCAGTTTCCACTGTTAGGCGTTTGATTGACAGCAAACACAATGGAATGTCGACATTTTGATACAGTTTTCAAAACAATCAAAAAATGTAACCGATTCGCCTTTCTTTATTTTGTGTGTGTTTTTCCACTTTTTCCCCCGTCTAATTTGTTTCTGTTCAGTTTTAACATGTAAATATTCTGCCGTTTTTCAACTATCTCTGTGTGTTAAAATACATGTTTTTCAACTGGTTGCAACCACAACATATGGCTTTTTTCCACACTAACGTAATGTACTTGCAATAACCCTTATCCCTTAGTGGCTTCCGGACCTTGATAAGTGGTGATCACTGTGTAAAAAAAAAAAAACATTTTCTGATCGTATGCATTTGTATGCAATTTTTATTCTTTATTCTTTATTTTTTATACATCGAGATTATATGATTTTGTTTTTTGCGTCATATCGTCTTTTTGTTGATTTTTCATGTCTGGGGGTGTATTTTTTTATTTGTTTTTATAAATCTAGCATATATTTAAAAAAAAATTAAATTTTCACTCCAAACAAGGCACAGTGCAACTTTGAAGCAGGGGGATACTATCAGGGACTTAATTAGCGGGGTCATTATGAAGGGAGATGAGTAGAAAGATGCTTGTTAACATTACACTTGAACTTCTGCATATCATTACAGTTGGGAAAGCAGAATCCCGGAAGGGAGTTCCAAAGACCTGCAGTTCTGGAGAAGACACTATTGGAGTAAAAAGCTTTCTTGCACCTAGGGATATCTACTGCAAAGGGATGAGACTTAGTAGTTTGTCGGGTTTGTCGTAGATAGTTACGTCGAGGAGGTACAAGTGTTTACAGTTCGTCAGAGCATTCACCATTAAAGTATTTGTAGAACAGGCAGAGGGATTCAACATCTCGTCGATGGGACAGAGCATGAAGCCTAGATGACAGCACAGGACCTATCAGGTTGGCGACTCTCTTTTGAACCCTGTCCAGGAGCGGGAGCCAAGCAGCAGATGCACCAGCCCAGATGTGACAACAATACTCCATACATGGGCGAATAGTGGCCTTGTAGAGGTACAGGATACTGTCAGGCGTAAGAAGTTTTCTAGTACAGCAGAGGAAGCCAACCTTCCTTGCAGCAGCCTTGGAAATGCTCTCAAAGTATCTATTCCAGTTCATATTCCCTGTAAACTTTAGGCCGAGGAGTTTAAAAAAAAATACTTTAATGCAATGTGTTCTTGGCCATTGCTATTGGTGGTAGAGAATGTTTCTTGTAGGTATTGAAGGAAACAAGCTTAGTCTTAGCAGCATTGAATGTGACCATCCAGTTTTGTCCCCATTCCACTGCAGATTGGAGGTCATCCTCTAGTGTTTCTGACATTTCCTTGGATATGTGTTCATTTGTTTTCCCCTCACATCTGTTATAGAGAGTGGTGTCATCGGCAAATGTACCCATCTCCGAAACAATTTTATCAGGAAGGTCATTTATAAATATCAGGAATAATAGAGGTCCAAGGATAGACCCCTGAGGTACTCCCGCATTTATGTCATATTGTTTAGATGTACGACTGTAGATGACAACTTGGATTTTCTCTTACTTAAGAATGATTTAATTACATTATGAATTCTTCCAGTGATTCCATATGATCTAATTTTCCTTAGAAGACCATCGTACCATACCCTGTAAAAAGCCTTAGATATATCAAGGGCTACCGCTCTACCCTCCCCTGCGTTGTCCAATGAACGGTATATACGTTCAGAAACTACAGTTAAGATATCTGTTGTCGAACGGGCCTCCCTGAATCCATATTGTTTGTCAGTCAGGAGTTTAGCAGCTGTTAGGTGCTGGACTAGGGCTTGATTAACTAAGGACTCAAATATTTTGGCGAAAAGCTGGAGGAGGCTAATGGGGCGATAATTTAGTGGATCAGTTCTTTCACCCTTGAAGACTGGTGCAACAGAAGCGGTTTTCCAGCAGTCGGGAAAGTAAGATTCGTTAAGGCATTTATTGAAAAGTTTGGAGAGAACTGGAGCAACCTCGGCAGAATATTTTTTTAGTAGCACAGCCGGGATGAGATCTGATCCACATGCTTTTGAGGTGTCTAGGTTTTTTATAATAGCATGCACGTGAGAAGGGGTGATTTTCAAATCGTCTAGTGTGGCGTCTGTTCGCAGAGGAAAATCAGGGAGGGAGTGGTGTACCGGGTTCAGTGTGGAGTTTGGGGAAAACCGACTGGCGAACAGATTAGCCTTGTCAGTTGCCGTGCAAGCAACCTCATGATTGTGTGATAGTGGGGGAATAGTTGACTGCCCATTATTTGCTAAGCGACATAAGACACTGAAATAATTCAGATGAAAAATCCTGATAGATATTACTTGCAGACTTAATTCAATGCTCAATTCTATTACTCATGGGGATAATTACAATGGAATGGTATATCCACCCAATTTCGGATATACTTTTTCAACACCGAGCAAGCATTTGGACAACGGCAACTAACACACAATCAACGCAACAACGAATAATGCTGTCCGGTATACTTTTCCAAATATCAATAAGGAGCAGTGCGCTTTCGTTATATAAGAATATCACTTTCTCCAATGGACATAGTTTCTGCCCATCCGGATTTATAACCCCGAATGACATTGGACTCCTTCCGATAATGGACTACACAGGTTGTATCAACTTCTCTTTTCGTATCATTTTCTGCATATAATTATCCACAAGCACTCAAAAAACTAATGTCAATAATTATGCAAAAAGCAAAATAGCGTCCATTCGCAGCTGAATATTTTGATAACTGTATTTCATTTCCTCTGATGATATACGCCATTGTTGAAAATTCATGGATTACGGAAATTAAAATAACCCCTTCTATATATTCCTTTTGTCTTGTAATAAATTCTTAAATCGAATGTATGTCTCTATATGCTGTTTTTTTTTCAGAATTTAAAATTAAACCACGAAACTTTTGACTCTCGTCTAAACTTCTTACTTTACTGTATATATTTATTCTATATTTCTTTGTGACGTCAATACGCGACCGAACGTACTTGGTTTGAACGTGAACTCTACATATGCTCCTAACACGTATTCTGGAAAGATAAGCATTCCTTAATTTCCATTGCTCCATTCTACCTGCTCTGACCTAACTTTGTTGTACAGTTGTTTTTAATTTAATGGACAATTTACTACATTCCTGGAATCGCATCTAAATAACAATATGTCATCTTTTTAGTTTTTGATCACTACGTTCGATTCCAACAGTTTACTAAAGATTATTTTCGATTTTAATTACTTAATTTCTCAAAATACCGGGAACTTCCCCTTTATTATACAAAACACACATACAGATATATATATATATATATATATATATATATATATATATATATATATATATATAATATGCATGTGTGTGTACATAGACAACGATGATAAAGGTACACAAAGTAAGCATATTGATATAATAAAATATCTACTTTGTTTAGGCAATAATTAATATATGAATTACAGATCAATAAAGAAAGTTAAATAAAACGTTATTATATCCCTTGACAAATTTAAACGAATAGGAAAATCGAACCTATCTAAGCTATGCCATTTTCAAGCTAAATGCTTATGAACAGAAGAAGATAAAGCCCATTTATATACATTTAAAAATACATAAAGAACAATATAAATAGGCTGATTTAGAGATCAGACAATTTGTATTAATCTCTCACTATTTCTCCTAATGCAGCACCGTTGTAGATCCTGAGTTTAAGTAATGTGTTGATATGTACAGCTTCTACAAATTGTCACTTTCTGCATTCAAGGACGATAACTTATTTAGTTATAAATTTATAACACCGCCAGAATAACTATTTTATTTAAAATTTGCATAACAATACATTAGTATTATTTATTAACGCTTTTAGAATAAAATGTGTACTAATTCTTAGTATCGCAAGAATAAATGTCTCAGGACTAATTTACTATTTCCACTACATGATTTAAAATAAGACGTGCTAGTCAATTGTCTAGCTGGAATAATCGTTATTGTTTTTATAACTGGATTGGTTGTATTTATCTTCTATATATTTAAAGTTGACAAAGAAAATATGGCATATGCAATGGATGGGGTGCCTACCACGACTTAAGAGAGTCCCATATCCCCTCGAGATAAGTATAGACCGCGCCAGTTTCTCAACCTGGTATTTTACCTTGCAGTACACAGAGCGCTCGCCTTCTCAATTGGTCACCCATGTGTTACTGGTCAGGCTCAACGTTGAACGTCGGTGATCTGGGAAGCACCGGTGTGTCAACGTGATTGTGCCGTAAATATTCCATACTCAGTATTGGTAATTGCATTGCTTATTGTTAGAATTGTAGCACAAGTGAAAAATCAGTGGCCCAATTGTAAAACGTTGGTGCATTGAGTATAGTTTCTCATCCTATTGCAATTAGTTTAATGTGTCTTGTCATTGCCGGCCAAAATTTTATGTGTTTACTTAGATTATATAAAGCACAAATTAAGTAATACGTTTTGTATCTAATAAGAAGGGCTAGGGTAAGAGCATATTGTTTTGACTCTTAAGTGTCTATCGGTTTTTATCTTATATGGTTTTATATAGAGTGATGTATTTCTCGGGTGATTAAATGTGTCTAACTCTGTCGGATATATACTCAAAAGTCATAATGAAGAACATATTCTGTTGTCATAGCCTTTCTAATTAGACACAGTGATGTGAAACATCTCTATATTTGTCAGGAAGTTTGCGATTGATGATGGCGAAGTATCAAGCGTTATATACATGATCTATAACGTATGGGTGATTGATTCTCTTTAGAATGCTTAGCCGAAAATTAGTGATGTTTTCTATCGATGTTTTACGAAGATATTCTTAATAGTGTTTATTTTGCAAACTCATTTATAAGAATTATGGTGTTACGGAATGATTTCAAGCTGCGCACATCAAAGAGAGTGTAAAGATAAAAAAAAATACAGAAAAAAATGCAAGCAGAAAAAAAAAGAAACATTATTCTGCAGCGTTGCCTTAAACTGATTTTCATAAGAAACAACAATTGTTATTTCGTAAAAAAAAAAAACTGAGAGAAAACCAGAAAAAAATAAAGAAACAGAAAATAAATGTGTTCTTCCAATGGGGTAATAAGCGATTAAACTTGTGACGTGCTTAAAAAACAATACCGGTTTCGTTTGGAAAATTTTAAGAAAAATACATTTTTATTACTGTTTTATATTAAGCCATTGAGAAGTTAAAAAAACGAAAATATTTAACATAAATAAAATACTGAACCCCATCCAGAACGTCCTTGTTCACTTTAATATTTGATTGCTATTTTTTATTGACATTTAATGTGCAGATCGAATTCGTGCGAAATCCGATTAAATAATAATAAAAAAATATTATAACAAAACGACAAAGTTGTGTTTGTCACGTTTCCTGCTTTAAATCAGCTATTTTTTCAATGAAGACTTCAGGAATTTCTAAAAAAAAAAAAAAAAACGAATATTATGAAAACTATTTTTTCAAGTATCCCGTTTTCTTGAAAATATCTGAAATGCTGACAACCAAAGAAATATATAATAAAAGCAACACATTAATTGACGGTAAGTATTAACCACGCCTATGACATCAGAATATACTTACCATTCTTTTGATTCTCCAGTACATATATCCGACACAGTATGACAAAGTTAATCCACTGAGAACCACATCAGTATACATAAAAAAACATAAATATATCAAAAGATACACACGGGAGAGCTCAAACAATGAAAATAATATGCTGTTGTCCTGTTTATATAGAGTTTTGCAATTTAAAATTGGGAAAAATAATCGGCGTAGAACAAAGGAACATTTAACTTGCTGAAAAAACAAGTATATACGAAAAGAAAAATTTTAAATGAATATCACCAAAATAGGAAATGCTTCACGCCAATTTTTGTTTTATAGTAATGTATTAATGCAAATGAATATGAGTTTCGTGCGGATGAACCTGTATTTTAGAAATATGTTTAAAATGATAAACCATGTATACACTTTGAATATGCACATGACTTCGCTCTTGTTTTCTCTGACGTGACTCTTCCTTATAAGAAGACTACCCTGGGTGCCCAGCGTTGTCTGGGTCTTTGAAGGGGTGTGTTAAGCAACAACAAAACAAACACGTGTTAGTACGCAGGCAGGCTCGAATCCTATGAGGCAGGAGGAAAAGAACGTGAAAAAAAACTTGACTTTTTGCAGTTTCGTCCATCGCCTAATTGGAAGTGGCGAATGTTTTAAATTCTATTCAATCAAAAAGACATGATGACTTTCAAAAATATCACCAACAAACCGACCCTCCTTATAGAAAAGTGTCCAATGGAGGATTAAGGAGTATATGTTTTTAGCCATAATTTGGATGGGTGGGGCTTTAAGGCGATATCAATCTCCTCTAAACCCGTCGCCTCTTTCGAAAGTTTTAGGCATATATACATACATACATACATGCATACATAATACATAAATACATACACACATTTAAACTGAAGAGTGAGATTTATATTATAGACTATCCTGAGTCCCTGGCGTTGCCTGGGTGTTTGGAGGTGTGTGTTCAGCAAACACAAAAAAAATGGTAGTAGGCAGGCAGGCTCGACACCGTAACGCGAAGGAGGAAATGAATGTGAAAAAAAAAACGTGACGTTCGTTGCTGTAAAGTCCATCACGAAACCGGAAGTGACGAAGATTTAAATTAAGACTAGTCGATCGAAAAGAGAGGATGACTTTCAAAAATATCGGCGAAAAAAGCGACCTCTCCCTGTGGAAAACTGCTTATTGAGGGTGGGGGAATTAACATTTTTAGCAAATGTTGAGATATTTGTCGTATGAAGGGTCGAGCTTCAAAAGGATACTGATTTCGTGAAACTCCGTCGCCCCTGTCTAATGTTTATGGCAGACATACATACACACATGCATACATACATACATTCATGCTACATGCATACATGATGATTGCAACGTCTGATAAGACGAGTGCCACTCCCTCAGACATTGCAGGTCCATGGGGCCGAAAATGACTTACTTAGTCCTGGCAGTGAATTCACCTCGTTAATCAGACATGACGCTAGACGGTCATTGTGATATATATATATATATATATATATATATATATATATATATATATATATATATAGACATGCACGAATACATACATATATACACATACATATATACACACATACGTATCTATAAACATACACACATACATATATACATACATTCAAACGTGCATACGTACATGCATACACAGCACATAATACACATGCATTCACATACATACACATACATATATCCACATGCATACATGCACATATACATACATATGCATACACACATATACAAAAACAAACTCACATTTATATACATATACACATACAAATACCTATATGCAGATATACTACACATATATTTGCATACATATACATACATACATATATATATATGCATTTATACACATGCATACATATATGCATATATACACATACATATGCATACACACACAATCATATATATATATATATATATATATATATATAAACATAAGGCACATAAACATACACTGCGTGTCAAATTATTAACGAGATAACATTTTTTACCAGTTTCAGAAACTTACCGGTAGTTTCGTATCAAAAGCTTCGGAAACGTTGGCAATGCGTATACTGTGAAATTTTCGTACTGTTCCGTGCTATGTAAACAACTTACCATCGTAATTGCTGAATCTACGGTATTTGAGGTGTGTCAAATTATAAACAAGGCAGTTTGTTTCGTCAATAAAAATGGCCCGTAAACGTGGTTTGAGTAGTTCTGAAAAGAGTACTATTACAGAACAGCTATAAGAAGGTAAAACTACCCTCGAAATATCGAAAACTATGAAGAACTGGTCAAGAACCCAACAAAAGTACGAAAGAAATCTGATAATGTAAATCTAGGGTTGTTCCACACCGTTCTCTACTCCAAATGAAACGTAAAGTTGATAAAAATCCTAGGCAGACAATCGAGAAGTCTTTGATCAAGCCGGATTGAAGAATGTCTCAAAAAGTACTCGTTGTCGCCTTCTGAAAGAAGTCGCAAAGTCTGTTAATCCTGTGACAAAGCCTTCATTAAAGCAACATCATATACAAAGCCGATTGAAATGGGCAGAGGACAACATGGAAACGAATTTTTCCACAGTTTTTCTCACAGATGAAGTGTGTGTCACTCTTGATAGCCCATATGGCTGCAGTAAGGGATAGGTCCTAGATGGAGGACATCTTCATCAGCGTTTAAGACGTCAACAAGGTGGGGGTGGGATAATGATTTGGGCTGGGATTATCGGAGGTATTTTAGTTGGCCCATGGAGAGTCCCAGAAGCCGTAAAAGTATAGCTTTTCTGAAGGAGCACTTTGAACAATGACTGAAGAAGCAACATTTGGCGTTCAGAAAAAACAGTATTTTAATGCAGGGTAATGCTCCCTCGCATGCAGCAAACAAAAGCAAAGAGTATAGTCAACAACTAGGAATCTTTGGGCTACTGAAGATTAAGTCGTCTGCGAAGTCACCAGATTTTAACCCAATTGAGAACCTTTGGAGTGTTATGATGCGACGCCTCTATGCAAATGGATGCCACTTTAAGAACAAAGATGAGTTCTGGGATGCTCTCCAACAGGTATCGCGAGGAATAATTGTTGACTAAACCACACATTTTTCTAATTCTGTAGACCAAAGTCTTTTAGAAGTCATTCATTAAAAAGAATCGCATATCTCCCACTAATTATGTCAACGTAGAAATTGCTATCTAGTTATGGTTCTCTAAGGATTGTTCCTAGTTCACTTAATGTTCGAAAATTATTTCAATAAACAAGTTATGGGTATATTGTGTTTTTTCTCAACCTCGTTAATAACTTGACACACTGAAATCAACACATAATTGTACCTTCTGTCATAGTTTCGCTAATACTGCTTTAAATACTTTTATTTACTGACTGGAGTAGCTGAATAGTATTGTAAGCACTTTCTTAAAGTTTCATGGATTTTTATTCACTCGTTGTTTAAATATTTAAAAAATGTGAACTCGTTAATAATTTGATATGCAGCGTATATAAATATATACATATATTCATGCATATATATATACATATACAAAGATAGATATACATACATATACAAACACATGTACATATATAAACATACATGCACATATGTATACATACATACAAAAAGACTTTGGTCTACATAATTAGAAAAAAATAATACATACATACATAAATACATACATACCTACTTACATATGATAATGGGATATTAATTGTTACAAGCTTCCAACATTACAGACCTACACGTGTCACAACATTTCGATCGCCACATGACTATTTTTATAGACAAATGCCTGAGGGAGTATCTATACAAAGATGATGTTACAGAGTTTTTGCTCTGTACGACAGATTAATATCTCTTTCTCTCTCCGGTCAAAATGTTGAGATCCAACAACAATCAAGAGCAAGATAACTAGCAATAAATTAAACGGCAGACCAGCTTAATGCGAGTACTGATCTCCCGGTTTATGGTTTTTAAATAAGAGATTTACTTCTCCTAGAGGAGTTGCCTTCCCCACGGCTTACAGGAGCCCTATATACCCCACGTACACATGGAAATAAACACGTACATGCACACATACATGCATACATACAGAATGCACGCTAGCATACATACGCATGTACACACACATGCAAGCATACCCACATAGACGCACACATATACGCATGTACATACATATGCATATACACACGTAAACATACACATACATGTAAAATACCCATGAATACGCGTTGCAAATATTATACATGCTTAATTATCTGGATGAAGGTGATGGGTACAATTCAATGAGTTTGACATGAATAAAAAAAGAAAAACAATCCAAAACAATTTGTAGAAGAGACAGCCACTCCTGGAAGTATTTGTGCAACTTTACAAATGAATAGACGTGGGAATCAGACGAAAGAGGCATCCAACAGATCAGTATTAAAATGCCTGAACTTTTTAATAAATAAAACGATTGTTTATATGACGACCACTTCTACTGTAGATAATGATAATGATGACAAATTTCACACATTTTAAAATAAATGGACGTAGGAATCAGACATAAACAAAACCCAACCGATCAGTACTAAAATGCCTGATTTTTTTAAAGATATAAATTTTGTTTATAAGACTCACACTTCCGCTGTAGATAATGATGATGATGGCAAGTTTCATACATTATTTACAAAAAAATGTCCGTATGAATCAGACGAAAACAAAATGCATACATACATATATTTAAACAGTCAGGTGAGATTTATATTATAGATGACAACATCTACTTAACCTAAACCTTGTTTAAGCAAAGACAGACATTCAGTAAATGTTGTATAATACGCAATTTATACACACGCATGAGTACAAGTTGTGTTTTTGTTTTGGAAATAGTTGTGATTTCAATCTGAGTTCATAAAAAGAAAAATATCTTTGTTTATTTTAAAAATTATGTCATAAATCCTGTTGGACGCGCCTCCAATCAAGTTCTTTTTTAAGAATTTCTACATTATTCGTTAAATAATTCACACAGTTATTGTACACACGCGCACACTTATACACATACACACACATATATATTTAAATATATATATATATATATTTAAATATATATATATATATATATATATATATATATATATATATGTGTGTGTGTGTGTGTGTGTGTGTTATTTATTTGTTTCTGTTCGCGATACTTTTTGAATGAATTCAATTATTTATACGGAAGTGCATTTTTTCCTAAATACGAGTTGGGAATACTTTTTTTCCGGTTATTAATCTGGTACCCCCAAATAAGGAGCGACTAAGACTTGGAAATGTTGCACAAGAGCTCTTACAAGATGATGATAAAACACATTTACTTTTTTGTTTCATGGAATGACGACACGATACAACAATTACAGGCATAGTTGGTTTCTTTACTCTTCATTCGACCGATCGGTGATGTCAGGAATTCAAAGTTTGATTTATATGGTCTATTTCCTCCCGTCGCTTCTAAGGGGCTCTTCTCTCAAACTGACTATCTCTCATCAACTCTTGATTTACACTCTTGACTCATCAACTCTGACTCCTCGACTGACTTCTAACATCGAACACTTAGAGCTTTTTATTGAGAAATCTCCTTTGTTTATTACGTCAGAAGTTTGTTTACAAACGTGACTAATTTTTACGTGGATTTACATGTGTTTGTCCAAACCTACTTTTGGCAAACAAAATAATCCTCAATTTTCATTCCAACCAATTCTAAAACAATGTATTTTAACTCGCATTGTACATTCATTAAACTGGCATATTAATATACAGATTTCTAAAAGAATGGACAATCGAGTATTTTCCCCACATAAACAATATTTAACTATTTCTAATAGAATTAGCAATGGAATTTCTAACATTCCACTTTCCATTATCTTAAACACTTCCTTACAGGGTTGGACTCTAGCCTTATCCTAATATTATTTTCACTTTTCTAGTATCTCTTCTTACTTACATAAGAAGAGGACAGCCCTTTAATGTCCACAGTGACAAATTTTAAAATAATTTGTTAGAACACTTCAAGGTAGAGTTCATTGCTGATCACTCGAAAAAGCAGTTCAGCTTAATGAGTTGCCGTGCAAGTATCTTAACTAAGCTTGGTATTAAAGCATATTTTTGATTTTAACCACGTTATCATAGATTTTCTTTAAAATTGTAAGTCCATAACTTTTTCGACATAATGTTATCTCGGTATATTTACTCCTAAGCTGCTTTTTGTTGCTTTTATGTGTTTCTTATCGTAAAACACGGCGAATATTTACCTCTTACTTATTCTTGTCGATCCGACGTTTTTTTATGCGTAATAACATGTTCTTCTATTATGTGTGAACATCATCTTTTCTATGACGACAAGATATTATAATCCCTGTATAGAACCTGCGAGACTGTAAATGCTTTTTAATGCAGTGGGAGAATTCTTCGATGGCATTCTTTATTTACGGAAATAGCTTGAAAATGTGTGCATTTGCCGTTTAAACGCCCAAAGGTATTCCCAGAAGACAGTTATACATTCCTACTATAGAAACATTGCCAGCGATATGTGAAAAATTACGCCGTCAAAATTTTTTTTATCAACCTTGAAGTTTGGAACTTGCTAAATAAAACATCGATGTAAAGAACTGCAGTGTAGTTAGACTAAGAAATTAATGTATATTATTCAAGTGTACGTAAGACTTTTTTTTTAAACGTATATTCAACATTGGGCTCTCCATTTATGGAGTACCAAATTGGTCAAAAAAAAATTATTCCCAACTCGCATTTAGGTAAAAATGAATTTCCGTATGAATAATGAATCCATTAAAGATGTATCGCAGAAAAAAAAAAACAAATAAAAATGCGATATATTTAGTAGTCGTGATAGGTAGCCGTGTGGTAGAGGTTTAGATTCCTATCATTGTGTCCCGATTTCGAATTTAGCTAGATCAAGCCCCTCTGATGAGCCGTAGACGACAAAACACGTATCAGTGGATAATTATATATTAAAAATAATATATATGCCGCTCCTTATTTGGGGGGCACCAAATTGGTCAAAATAAAAATCTTCCAAATGCTAATTCAGGTAAAAATGCACATGTGGATAAATAATTAAATTTAATCCAAAAGTATCGCTAACAAAAAATGAAAGCATCTATCTATCTATCTATCTATCTATCTATCTATCTATCTATATATATATATATATATATATATATATATATACATATATATATATATACATGCATATATATATATATATATATATATATATATATATATATATATATATATATATATTACAGTGTTGGCTGCAAGTGTTTGACCATTGTTTGCATGTGAACTTTGTCACAGTGAAGTATAAATCTCACCTTTCACTATTAAGTTACGTAGTTAGCAATCGGTTAAATTACATTTACTACATATAAATGCATGCAAAATAGCATATATATATATAAGCGATTACTATACAAAATAATTTAATTGAGTAAATAAATATGTAATGATATTTGGAATATAGTGTCGGCAAAAAGAACGCGCGCACTTGTATTTTTTTTCAAAACTGCAAATTTAAGCTAAATTTAATGTGACTTTGTAAAACACCTTATACATCATTTGATTCGTCTTTAATTCCTCGATAATTTAACATTTTCATAATTGACTTTAAATTGAAATATTCTAGTGTTCACATATATATATATATATATATATATATATATATATAAACACTTATATAGATATATATATATATACATATATATATGCACATAAATACATATATATACATATATATGCATATAGATTATATATACATATGTATATACATATTTACATACACACATATGCATGCATATATATACATATACAATAATATATATATACATATACCTATGCATATATACATATATATATATATATATATACGCACATATTTACATATACGGATATACACACATGTATACACGCATATATATACACATATATAATTATACATATCTACAAATATATATATTCATATATAACCATATAAATACATATATGTTCATATATATATATATATATATATATGAATATAAATACGTATATATCCATGTACATATACATCCATATATATATATATATATATATATATATATATATATATATATATATATATATATATGAGTCCCTGGCGTCTTGCTCCCGGCATCGCTGACGCGGCTATATTATAAAACTTTATGCTGGAAAAATTCAAATAGTTAAGGCAACGGTTTGCTTGATGAAATGTATGTCTTTGCAATCAAATGTATACATATGAAAACATAAACATAGTAATAAGGTTGGAGTACTCTCGCTCGATCTGAGCAGGAGCTGCTAGAAAGGACTTATCATGCCTTTATACAGTTCTAAATAGACTTCGTAACCTCGTAGGGAATGTCCTGTTCTTTTCCCTGCAACTTGTTTTTCACAGAAGTGATGTTGCGCGTTTGTCTCTGTTTTTTCGTTATTTTCATGGCAGGTGTTCGACTAAGCTCCAATCCATGGCCCCCCGCCAAACTTTAAAAAGACACGCCCGTCTAGCAGAAAACACTATCAATAATTACCCCCTCTTTATCTGCGCCTAAACCTAAACGTAGATTACATGAACAAAGCTTCTTTATAAGAACTGCACGCCTATGGAATTGGCTTCCGTTTTCCTGCTTTCCAGCTGACTACAATATGATTTTCTTCAAGTCTAACGTAAACAAGTTTTTGATAAGCCGTTCCATATAAGTTTACAAATTTACTGAATTTCCATTACTAACGATTACTATAGTGTACACTCTTTAACCTTTATCCTCGAGTGGCCTATTGCTTTTGATAAGTGGTGATTCCTATGAAAAAAGGCGGATACAAGAATCGATCAATAATATAAGTTTATCAATACTTTTACCCTGGCAATACCGTATGATTTCTCATTCAAAGCAATCATATTTGAATATGTTTGGAAATTGTTACGAATTGGAACTGTCTATTCAACAGAGGTAGTTGCTTTCATTCTAATCTTCATAACGCATAATGTTTTTTAATTCACATAACTAATTATCCACACTACATATAAACGTGTAAAGAATAAAATTGCCATTTATTAGTAATACTGTCGTAATACAAAGTAGCGGGGCATATATGATCCCTTCACTAATTAAATTTAAATTTGACGTGGTAGTTAAATATCTAGCTGGTTTCGTCGTTATTATTGCATTGTATTCATCGTCTCTATATGTTCAATTGAAAATGATAATATGAGCATACAAATTCAAACCCTCTTTCACTGCCGAAACAGCACATCTTGCGCATTATATTTGTGCTTACTATAAAATATGACAACTAAATCTTACAATATTAGAAGATACTTTGTATTGATAAAAAAATATGTTACTTCAAAACATTTTGGACCGAGAAAACTTGTAAATAACAAGTGGTGGCATATTCAAAGATTTCCATCCACCCATAGACTTGAACTCCTGGAAAGGGCATAAGCCATCCACAACTTTGTAGAGGCTTTTGTAACGTGGAGTTCTTTTTTTCCGAGTGAGGCCCAACCTTTCTAAAAGGTACGCACAGCGCTTTGCCTTCCCAAATGTTTACCTAACTTGTACTGGTGATGCTCAACGTTGCTTAACATCGATGATTTGACGTGAACCGGCGTGTCAAAGTGGTAAGGCTTGCAATAAGCCACAAAGAAAACAGAACAACGGAATAGAGTTTAAACAATGTATTACTGCAACAACAACGAACAAGGTTACAACTGAAAAGAGTGGTAAACGTCACCGCGAAGGCGAGAGTCGCTCTGGTGTTTAATCCACACCTGGGTCAAAAGGACTATGGTTTATATAATGGATATAACAGACCATTTGGAGGGTAATTCCCTCACAACACCCCCTCCCAAACTAATTTCCACATTTGTGAAAATCAGTATTTCTTCCTTTTTGGGCAGATCACCAAGGGTCTGTGCGCTTCCTCTTTCTGCCGGAGCATCTCAGTTCTGACATCCCTTTTGGAGGGTCTATGTCAAAACAGTCATACACAGTTTCAATCGCCTCACAGCCATCCTGCGCTGGTTTTTCTTGAGCCTCGTAGAAGCGTTTCCTGATTTGGTTCAGGTGCATCTTATGTTGAAACTGTAGGCCCTGAATGATGCATGTAACATGCCTGATTCTTCGTAAGATCGTTCCCTGTTGTTAAAAAGAAACGTTATTTCTTAAATGTCTAAAATACGCCTTATATCCGCTGTTAAACCGTTTCGTTGGCATTGTAGAGGTTCTGTTGTGTACTATCTGTTTGGGTAGCAGTTTATCAAATACGGATTTTATTTTCTTTCCAAACATGATTTCTCCGCATCGGATTTGTTCGGATTTCTCGTGATTCTGTAAACCTGCAGAAATTGCTGAAGGGCCTTTTCTGTCGATGCACCGGACGCCTTTTTTAATGAGTTTTTCAGCGTATCGACGAAGCGTTTGGCCTGGCCGTTGCTTCTGGCGTTGTACTGGAGTGTTGTAATATGCTTGACTTGATACGTCTCACAGAATTCTTTGAACTTTGTCGAGGTGAACTGTGTAGCCTTATCGCTACCCAAACAGTTTACAACTCCAAAGAGAGCAAACAATTCCAATAAAAAATTGTCGTTGTTGCCGTGGTCGGTTTTTGGCACCTGAGTACCTCTGGTCATTAAGAGTTTACTACTATCAGGGAGTAAAAATCCTCCACAGGTCCCGCATAATCGATGTGGATCCCCCAATATGGACGTTCAGCTTTAGGCCAAGGTTTATATGTTATCGATGGTGCTTTTGCAGCCAAAGCACAACCTTTGAATCTGTTCTCCATGTCGGTAATATCATTGTCAATAGCTGGCCAATAAACAACATTTCTCATTAGGCTTTTCATTCTGTTTATTCCGCGATGCCTCATGTGAAAATCCCTGAGAATTCTTTTTTGAAGGGTTTGCGGAATTACAGTCCTTTCACCATATAACAGTATTTCGTCGCAATCAGAAAATGTCTGAAGTGCTAATTTCTGCTTCCTGGTTTGAATGAAATTGCAATTTAGGGATTCTGACTTAATTTCCTGAAGTTTGAGCGGCAGTTCGGGGATAATTTTTTAATCATGTTTTTTACATCACTATTAATACGTAGTGTCGTGATTACTGCATCTTCAAGAGGTTCCATTTTGACAGAAATCAGTCTCGATAGACCGTCTGCATGGACTAGTTGTTTTAGGAGGAGAAATTGAATTGTAAAATTATAGTTCCCCATCTTATTAGACGGTTCTCAGTGAATGTTGGAAGTCCTTTATTTTATCCAAAGATGGATATCGACTGCCTATGGTAGGTTTGTAGATAAAAAATGTCTTCGGTGGAATTTGGAAACTGCAAATAAAATTCCTAGGGCCACTTTCTCGATCTGAGAAAAATTCTTCTCCGCTGGAAAGAGAGTCCGTGATGCGAAAGCAATAGGCTGTTTCGAGCCATCCGGCATTCGATGTAGCATGCACGCCCCGACGCCATATTGACTAGCGTGGGTAGCTAATATTATGTCCAACTGCGGGTTGAAATGTGCTAGTAATAGTTTTAGAATCAGGATTGTTTTTATTTCTTCGAATGATATGTTTTCCATGTTCCTCCCCGGTTTTGTTCGCTATGATAATGTCATCAAGATATGCGATTGCGGTGTCCAAGCCGGACAGCATAGTATCCATTACTTGCTGGAATATTGCGGGTGCCACCTTGATACCAAACGCACGTCTTTCGTATCTGTACTAACCCAGATGGCAATAAGTTTGTGAATTATTTTTTAAAACAAGTAATATGTTTCTCCGTTTCTGCTGGGCGGGTATCTATTTTCTTCCAGAATTTGGGTATAGGAAGATCCCAGAGACGAAACACCTCTATGCGTTCATAACCGAACCGACTCTCACTATCTTTTAGCACATACAATCTTAGTGCCCCCCGTAAAGTGACGTTTTTAAACCTTCAAAATGAATTTTTGTACCATTAACGGCCATCGCCTTTCTGTTAGTTTTAAAGATAGTCGGCTTTCGTAATATCTTCCATGTTTAGAGATGTATAATTGAAAGATCCGATCCACTGTCTAATTGGAATTTAATAGCCTTGCCGATGAATTTAATCGTTACATATTTGCGTAGATTTTAATCTACGGCGTCCTTAGTTCTGTTTTGACGTACATGGCTTCTATTCTGAGTTATCCTACAGTGCGAACTTTTATGACCGATCTTATTGCATAAATGACATCTTTTTATTAAAAATGGGCAATCCCATATGCAATGTATACCACCACATCTGAAACAAGCGCTCGGTGCTTTTATTTTTTCTGTGTTTCGGTGGTTAGTGTCTGTGTGCCTTTTCCATGTTTTTTTTCTTAGTTACTTTTTTTATATTCGCGATGCCTGCTTCTATATTCCTTGCATCTTTTTTATAATTTCTACTTTTTGACAATCCTCAGTCATTTTTGAAGTGTTAAGTTCGGTTCATTTTGTAATTTTGTTAGGACTCTGCGCCTGATTTCCGCATTGTTCCCGAGGTTTACCCTCGCGCAAACACAATACATTTAAAATTGTCTGCTGTTAGTTCAGACAACGTAAAGCCATCTCAGTTTTCGTTCACTACAACTGCGTAGGTGGCAAACTCATCATTATCGTCTTTTACTACATTCAACCACCTCCAACGCATATGGAAAAGAGACGTTTTCGGCGAGAAAAGTTCTGTTAACGAATTTACCGGCTCAGTGAATGATAAATCTGCTGTTTCTGAGGCAAGATGTAATCCACGAATTTATCATGCTCAGCCGTTTCCATTTTCGTAGTAGAAGTCTGGTTTTCTTTTGATCAGACCAGTTGCTGCAGTCAATATTAAAAAAAAAATCTCCATAACGTCGAAAATACGCCGCGATTGATTTTTCCTCTTCCTCGTATACAAAATTGTCTATCGCGGTCCATATTGTATTCTGAGAAACTGCTGAATTGCTTTCCGCGTTCGCATTATTCTTAATAATTTCTGTAAGCAATTCCTCTGTTCGTAATTGACGTTCGGCTAACTTTTTTGTACTTCCTTTTGCTGTTCTTCGGTTCGTATTTGACGTTCAGTCCAGTGTCTTTCGGATTGTGACTGACGCTTTGCGGCATCGATATGCAACTTGGTCAAATGTTTCAACGCTACTTTCTATTCGTCCATTTTGATTTGTTAGCATTAGCAATTTCAAAACGTTTGCTGAATTTTACAACACCGTTGTATTTATTCTTATTACTTCCTCCAGACAATACAACGAACATAAAAACATAAATATATAAAAAGTTCATTGTCTAAAGAAAAAAAAATCAACAGTATATTTTCCCCAGAGAAAAAAAATAACACCCGATTTTAGCAGCGAAAACAACAAGTGGCGAATTCTTTTTCCAAAAGTATAATTGTTTATCTTTCGAAGTCGCGAGGAACCTTTTTCTTTTTGCAAAAGTGCAGCGCTATCTTTGAAAGTCTTGACAAACTTTTTTCTTTTCAACTCTTTTTCTCCGTAATGATCTGCGTTTTGTTTTTTAGATTACCGTGACCATTTCAGTCCGACGTCATTAGTATTTTTAGAATACTATTTGAACGCGAGTATTTTTTTCAATGTCGTTACTACTTTCGATTTTAGTATGCTCCTTGAATCCAATGTCGTCAGTGTTTAGTTTTTTAGAACACTGTTTTTAAACGCGAGTGCGTTCTCCGAATCCAATGTCGCCAGTGTTATGGCTTGCAAGAAACCACAAAAAAATCAGAACAGCAGGATAGAGTTTAAACAATGTATTACTGGAACAATAGCGTAAAAGGTTACAACGGAAAAGAATAGTGAACGTCACCGAGCAGGCGAGGGTCGCTCTGGTGTTTAATCCACACCTGGGATCCAAAGGTCTATGGTTTATATAATGGATAGAACAGTCCATTTGGAGGGTTATTTCCCCACAACACAAAGTAAGTGTACCATGCATAAAAAATCCCTAAAGCAAACCACTGCGATCATTAGAATCGTCAGCTTAATTACCATAAAAACGACTTAGACCCCTATCCAGGTGGAACACACTCTTATATCAAGAAAAATAGTTTTAAGAACTCTACATATAAATAAGACACGATAGGTAAAATTCATTATTCGCCGGCCAAATAATTTTATTCTACTTACGTATTCAGTATTGGGAATAACATTGCACATCGTAAAAATTCTAGCATAAATTTAAGAATAACAGTTCAATTTTAAAATGTTACTGTTTATTGCGTTTCTGTAACATAGAATAGCAATCATTTGCGTGTGTATTGTGATTTCCGGCGAAGAATCAATGTTATTACTTAGATAATAGAAAACACAAATTAAGTAATACGTTTTTTTTTACATAGGAATCACCATTTCTCAAAACCAAGAGGCCACTCGAAGATAAGATAAAGAGTGTACAGTAGTCAATTGGACAAAATAGTAATCGGTAATTCGGTAAATATTTTAACAAGCGGAACTGCTTAACAAGAACTTGTTTACGTTAGACTTGAAGACAACAATATTGTAGTCATCTGGAAAGCAGGAAGACGGAAGACAGTTCCACGTGCGTGCAGTTCTAAAAAATAAACTTTGTTCATGAAATCTACGTTTTGGTTTTAGCAGAGATAAACAGTGGGGGGGCTTATTGATAGTGCTTTAAGCTAGCCGAGTGTTTAATATTTAATAACTTGTATCGAATAAATCGTTTCCATATTTGTAAGGATGGTTATAACGACGAAGTACACGAATGATGATGGCGAAATGTCACATGTTCTATTAAAAATATATAATTCATATCCATTAGATTCTATTCCGAAGGTTCTGCGCATAATACAGCATAGTGTCTACTAATATTTTATCATAACTCTTAATTATTTTGCATTTGGTAAACCCAATTATTAATTACAATGTTCGTATTACTATGTAAATAAAATTACCGCTTTATTTCAAACTGCGCGCTTCAAAGCGCAAAGATAAGAAAACACCCGGAAAAGCAGAAAAAAGATGAAACATTATTCAACAGCGTTGTCTAAAACTGATTTTCATAAGAAACAACAATTGTTATTTCATAAAAAGATTAATAGCAAAGTGCGGAACAGAAAACAAAACAGAAAGTAAATGTAATTTTCCAATGAAATAATAAACGAGTTTACTTCTGGGCAGAACAATATGCTTAAAAACTAAGTAAGTTTCAATTTGAGATTTTTATGAAATATATTTTTTAATTATATAAATATATTAATAAGTTGACATTGACAAGTTAAAAACAAAGAAATATTTCACATAAAGAAAATATTGAAGCCTATTCAAAACATCGCTGTTCACTTTATTATAAGGGTGATTTGTTATTTATTGACAGGATCGACTTCGTGCGAAATCCAATTGAATAATAAAAGAATAAAACTTTTATAACAAAAAACAATGTTGTGTTTGTCACGTTTCTCGCTTTAAAGCGGCGATTTGTTCTTTGAATACATCAATAACATGTAATAAAAAAAGAACAATTATTATGAAAAATATATCTCCAAGTATCTCGTTTTCTTGAAAATATCTGAAATGCTGCCATCTTTAGAAATATACTATAAGAGCAACACATGAATTGAATGTATTAAGCTCGGGTGTCGCTAGGTAATAGTGTTGGGACGATTACTCGGAATCGGATCTGGGAATCGGAAAAAATCTTAACTTTAGGTGGTATCGATATCAGTATCGGAATCGGAAAAATGTGTACCTATTTTCCGATGCCAAAAACGATTTCTGTATTTATCTGATTTTTATTTGATTTTTTTTTAAACAACATCTTCCACTGTTGATAGAAATAATAAAATAAATATTTAATTTTAAGCTATCAGTCAAGCTAAAAGCTATAAATCATCCCCCATACACAAGTGTGTTTTTTTATGTTTCAAGAAAATATATGCACATTTAACGCGTGTTTTTACTGTAATCCTGACAAAATAACAACTTTATAGTTAAATATTTAAAGATTTATAAAGAATCGGGATCGAAATCGGTAAGTGTATCGGAATAGCGAATTTAGTACAGAATCGGAAATTGTATCAGAATCAGAAAATTTATTGGAATCGTCTCATCACTAGTAAGTAATAACACTTTGCACAGTGTTTTGCAATATTTTATAAAATTTTTCGTAGGGCAAAGGCAACATAAACTTGTAAAACAAGTGTATGTTTAATAACACCTTCATACGAAAAGAAATGTTATATATATATATATATATATATATATATATAGAGAGAGAGAGAGAGAGAGAGAGAGAGAGAGAGACAGAGAGAGAGAGACAGAGAGAGAAAATTACCACAGCCGATTTTCTTTCGTGTAACTGGATATGAGTTTTATGAACATGTATTTTAGGAATGTTTTTGAAATTATAATGATTTATACACTTTGACTATGTAAAGGCGTCGATTTAGTAAAGTGCGTTTCTTATTCTGATGTGGCTTTTGTTTTAAGTAGATGTCAGCAACTACTTCGCCTAAGACTTTTGGTTTTAAAATAGAAGCACATGCACCATATGCTGTATAGTATGAAATTGATACAGAGGCATGGATACGAGTTGTCAGCTTTCCTCTGCGTTAGTTATAGTCATGACAATATAAGTTTATAGAAAGTAAAATAGTAGTTTGACTAATACTCTTATCTTAAGAATATATTTCATAAGTCATGTTTAATCAACTACAAATCAAATTCTTTTACGAATTTCCACATGATTTTATTGTTTGTAATTCACAAATTTATTGCACACCCACTCCATTATATATATATATATATATATATATATATATATATATATATATATATATATATATATATATGTATGTATATATTCATGTCAGGTGATGTCATGTGCTACTGGTACCATGGAACCCAGTACTACCTGCCTCATGGTCGGGTCTCCGACGACTAAACTGGTTCCCCCACCAGACTTGTTTTGTGAGGAGGGCGGCTAGTCTCCCTGAAGGATTAAAAAGAAGGCCTTCCAAAGGGCGAATGAACTCTTTTTCTGGGTCAACAGCCAACTAGCACCGTGTATATTTGTGTGTGTGTGTGTGTGTGTGTGTGTGTGTATTGGGGTGAAGAGGGCTCCCGTAAGCCGTGGTGAAGGGAACCTTTCTAGGAGAAGTTAATCTCTGATTAAAAAAAAAACTATAAAGCGGAAGACCATTACCCGCATTAAGCTGGTCTGCAGTTTAATTTGTTGACTGGCTATCTTGCTCTTGCTTGTTGCTGGATCTCAACATTTTGAACCGAGACAGAGACTTAGCTGTCGTACAAAGCTAAGACTCTGTAACATCATATTTGTATAGATACTCCCTCAAGCATTTGGGCTCATGGATTTTAAATGTCTGAGGGAGTGGCACTCGTCTGACAAGACGTTGCAATCATATATTTATATATATATATATATATATATATATATATATATATTAGAGAAAATGGAAATGTTAAAAGTAATATGGTTAAGCTTAAACAGAAAAGTAAAGGACTAGCTATTAAAACTGGAACATGAAAGAGACAAGATATTCTAGTAAAAACTATAATACATTTTTAACTTTAAATATGTCAGCATAAAAAATTGATTATATTATGTTATAAATTGATTTAAAAAAATTCTTAATGCTACAATATTTTAAATTATAAATTCATTATATTGTTTAATAGAATATCTTGTCCTTTTGTTTTCTAGTTTTAAAAACTAGTCTTTTACTTGTCTGTGTTTAAGCTAAACCATTTTACTTTTCATGCTCGCATTTTTCTATTGTAATCCATGATTTTTTCAGGTCTTACTCAAGTTAGTGTTTTTTGTTTAATTTCTTTCTTCTTTTTTGTCCCCATAAACACATACTTAATAACAATGAAGGGCACTCGTCTGCTCTCAATAAAATAACCCAGTTATCTCCCGTTCATGTTTTCATTCTGTCTCTTTTACGAGTACTTCTCTTTTTGCGACAGTAGTCTTGGAAGCGACGATGTTGCTATTGTAACCAACCATACAAAACGGCGCTCACGGCCTTGTATATTTACGATTTTGAACACCAGAAAATTCATCACAACTTTTGTTTTAATTAACGAAAATTGTAAATTTCAATCAGTATATGGCTGAGAACGTGATCTATAACTTGTAATATTAGTTTGAAATTTGATTAAAAAAATAATTTATCGGTAAAGTTTTAAAGCAGTTCTAAATGACTAAAACTGCCACTTAACCATCTATTAAAAATCTACCGTGTTTTAATGATATACATTAAAAAACATATACAAAAGGAAAAAGGAAGAATGAAAACTCACAATACGAAATATACATTAATCCATGAAAACATTATTTATTCAATAAGGCAATTACATTAGTAAAAATAAAGAATATAGTTACTCTTACCGTATCTAAAATATTTGTTTCAGGCGGTAGAGGCTGAGAAAATAATAAATTAATAAAAAATCCTACTTTGCAGAACTCATTATTTGGAGCCATTGATGATGTATTCGTGCAATTTCTGCATAGTTAATAATTTTAGCATTGAATGAATAGGAAAATATAGCAAATTTATCTGGTAATGTATTATAAATTTTAAACATACCTACCAGACGTAAGTAAGCTCTATACTATAATATTTAATAAATGCAATATATATATATATATATATATATATATTATATATATATATATATATATATATATATTACTTTTATTAGGGATAAACAGTTACATATGGTCACTACAAATAGCCATCTGTTTCAGTCAAAGACACTTTATCAGGCGACCTGGAACATCACGACGCAAAAGAAAAAGGGTATAGAACTCATATTTGTTATATGTATAGAACTCATATTTTTATATGTATAAAACTCATATTTTGTATGTATAAACTCATATTTTATATGTAAAAAACGCATATTTTTATATTTTTAGATCCCATATTTTTATATGTATGAAACTTATATATTTATATGTATAAAACTCATATCTTTTATGTATAGAACTGATATTTTTATATGTATAGAACCGATACTTTTATATGTATAACACTCATATTTTATATGTATAGGACTCATATTTTATATGTATAACACTCACATGTTCGTATGTATAAAACTCAGAAGTTTTATATGTATAGAACTCATATTTTGCATAAGTATAAAAGTCACATTTTATATGTAATTCACTCATATTTTATGTGTATGAAACCCGTATTTTTTATATGCATAACACTTATAATTTTATAAGCATAAAACTCATATGTTTCATATGTATAGATCTCATATTTTTCATATTTATAGAACTCATATTTTATATGTATATAACTTATATTTTTATATGTATAAAGCTTATATTTTTATTTGTATAAAACGTATATTTTTATATGCATAAAACTCGTATTTTTATATGTATAAACCTCATATTTTTATATGTATAGAACTAATATTTTTATATGTATAGAGCTCATATTTTAATATGTATAGATCTCATATTTTTATATGTATAGAACTCATATTCTTGTATGTATAGAACTCATATACTTTATATGTATAAACTCATATACTTTATATGTATAGATCTCATATTTTCATATTTATAGAACTCATAATATTGTATGTATAGGACTCATACTTTTATGTGTAATAACTCATGTGTTCTATATGTATAGAACTCATATTTGTATATGTATAGAACACATATATGGACATATATTAAACTTATATTTTTATATGTACAAAACTCATATTTTTATATGAATAGATATCATATTTTTATACGTATAAAACTCATATTTTTATATGTTTAGAACTCATATTTTTATATGTATAGACCTGATATTTTTATATGTATAACATGCATATTTTTGATATGTATAGACCTCATATTTTTATATGTATAGCACTCTTATTTGTATATGAATAAAACTCATATTTTTATAATAGAAACAATATTTTTATAGGTATAAAATTAATATTTTTATATGTAAAACACCCATATTTTTATATGCATAGAGTTCACACTTTTTATATGTATGAAAGTCATATTTTTAGCTCACGCAACGACTCCGTCGAGAAACGGATAGTTCTTTTTGCGTAATAGAAGGGAAGATAACACTTCATTACTGCGTTACTTTTGGGTGTTTTTCAAGTCTTGAATCCTTCTCAATCGGTTGAAAATAACCGTATACGTGACGTCCTAGTCAGAGGCAAGGTTTCAAACAGAGGTGCCTGGATTGGCTTCGACTGAGGCTCTTAATTTTTTTGTTCCCGGCATTCGATGGCCGTCCCCTACGTTCATTAATAACAATAGTCTCATCCCCGCCAATAAATTTTTAAACGAATATTGTGTTGTGCGACCAGTAGTGGTTCCTGAGTCAAAGCTTCGTTCATATTTCGTTTTAGCATATTTTCAGCGTAGTTTGAATTAAAAGTAGAACATTTTGCGAATTTGTTTTTTCCATCTTGTATTCAACGACATGAAAAGAAAACATAATTGATTTCAAACGAGTGTTATTTAAGTTATAAGATAGAGCGTAGAACGCTATTAAAAATGATACATAAACTAAAAGCCTTCTAACGAAAACTTATTTTAAAGCATATCATTTGAATTCAAAATGAAAATTTCGCAGGTAAGCTCTTGTCAACCTAATACTGTACCAGAGTAACAGTCCAGAAACCATGTCATGGGGTGTAAGTGCTTTTAAATATACCCTGAACATTGGAAGATATAACGATGAGATCTTCAACAGAATATATTGTTCTCAATGATAAATTTGGAAATAGGTTGTAAATACACTGTAAGATACGTACATGCCTGATCGCTCGACAAAAATCAACTTAATGAGCTGCCGTACAGGTGACTAGATTGTGGTTTGGTGTTAGAGAACATTGTTGATATTTAGTGAGTAACTACGTTATCATAGATTTTCTTTAAAAGTGTAGGTCCCTAATTCTTTCGAGACAATACTATTTCCGAATCTCTCCTCTTTAGCTGCGGCTGCTTTCCTCCACGTTTTGTTGCTTTTATGTGTTTCTTTGCTTTAATCAAGACAACTATTTATGTTTTCTTCATTAGTGTGGAATCGATGTGTTTTTATGCCGCATAGAGACACGTTCTTCTATTATGTGTGAACATTATCTTGCCGATGGCGACAAGATATTCTAATACGTGTATAAAACCTAAGGAAAACTGTACATGCGTTTTAATGCGATGGGGGGGGATTTTCGATGGCATTCTTTTATGTACGGAAATAGCTTGAATATGCGTGCATTTGACGTTTAAACATCCAAAAGCAATCTCAGTAGACAGTTACACATTTCCGCGATCGAAACATCACAAACGATATATGAAAAATAATGTCGTGCAAAAAACATTTTATCTACTACTACCTCTTTTTTGCGCTCGCATCTTTTTCATTTATTTCTTACACCCTTACACACACTTACGCGTAAATATATATATATATATATATATATATATATATATATATACATATATATATATATATATACACGTATACTAGCGGGTGCGTGGTCCTGCTTAAAATACGCTCCAATATGATGTTTTAATTCGTCCATATATATTCGTATAGAGTCGTTTTTGCAAAGAAAAAAAAAACGTATCTAGATTGAATAAGTTAGGATCAAAAACGAAATTGTAACATTCAAAGCTTATGATGTTACCACTGTACCAACGTTACACGCATGTAAACCGATTACAAATTAAAAATAAATAAAGATGTATGTATGAAATGTTTAACGATTTTTTTTTACAAATTTTGACCTACTTAAAAGAATTTAACAGGCTAACGACACATAAAATAATACCCCGTAAAAATCGAATTATTGTAGGCCCTTATCGCCGCTTTGCGACTTTACTTTCAGAGTGAATAGATTTTTAATATGAGAACAGACAGACTGACAGAGACAGACAGTCATATAGCCGTATATATATATATATATATATATATATATATATATATATATATATATATATATATGCAAATGACGTGATATATAGTGCTGATTTCTGAAAGTTTTGTTTCAAAAATAACTTGGGGGCAATCAGATAGAATTGAAGCGAAAACATTTAGCGTTCAACCCGCGTCTCCTACCGAAATAGCTATAAACACGTAGGTAAAAAAGACTTTATATCAAATGATTTTAAGAAATAAGTTTCGTTTGTGCATACGCAGAAAAAATAAATATTATCGGCAAGTTAAGGTGAAAAATTTTCATAATCAGTTCACAGTATATGCCTGTACATTTTATCAATCAGTGCAATCAATAATTTTAATCTTTTTTTTTATTTCCAAAGAAGTCACCGCTCATCAAGGCCCAGAGGCCACACCAGGATAAGGGTCCAAGAGTGTACAGTAATTAATGGGACAATGGGAAAATATATTAATTGTTAGTAGTGCAAATTTGGTAAGTTTGATTATTTTAGGAGAACGGCTAATCAAGAACTTCTTTACATTGGATTTACGATATCAGTTTTATAAAATTGTTAGGTGAGAATACAGAAAAGTTGAGAAATACACTCCCCATGTAAAAAATGGCTTTCTATGTAATAACATTATTTCAGCACAGTAACATTCTCCAATCACGTTCTTTACTGATATAGATATTGTGACATACAAGAAAAATAATATTTAACGACTTGAAGAAATTAATTGAATTTGGACATGTGCAGAAAGAAATAGAAATCTGTCTGCACGTTGAAATGAAACATTTTGCATTTAAACTTGCCAAGGTATTTTGGAATATCATCCATTCAAACAAAGATTTTACTCGTCAAAGACAATTCTTGCTGTATGATTCTACTATAATGTTGTGACCCTTTTCCTGTGATCATAGCGTAGTATCTGTGTTAACTGTGACCAGCAGGGTCAAGGGTCTAAACATGTTTATTATTATTATTATTATTATTATTATTATTATTATTATTATTATTATTATTGGGAAAAAGTGATTGACAACTGAAACAATAAACAGCTTCAAAAAGAATGTGTTTTCGAAAATACAGGAAACCGTAATTATTGTTTTGGAAAAAACAAATACTCAGATTCATGTTACGTCAGGGGGTAGAGTCTAAGCCCCGTTAGGAGATGTAGATTTAAGGCAATTCTAGACAGTCGTTAGTTGAACAGCAGAGAGAATTGACGACTCAAAGGTGGGGTTGGTCTCTCCATGACGCAGGGAGCGGCGTTTTCTCAGGCAGCTAAGATCTGGAAATGCCTACCGGAATCATGAAAGTAGATGTTCTGTATAGAATCCAGGTATTTATTGTGTTATTTACATCTGTTAAAAAAGACTGTTTGTCTGCAACAATTTCGATACGTCCCCGTTAATCGTTTTCTGTTAGAACTGTTGCATGAATAAAAAAATATACACACTAGACGATCACCTAAATAATACGACGTATATACATACACGCATTTAAACGTACATGAATACACAGATAAAAAATAAACTTCCACTACTCTACATGTCCTTCGTTTTGGAACATATTCATATCCACACACAACTTAACACTAGTAATTTAAGTCGTCGTGTGTAGTTGCTAAGGTGTCTAATTTTAATATTCTTAGTTAAGATATTTCTAATAGCGTTGTAGTGTAGGATTTATCATGTATAATTACTGGTTTTTCTTAATTTCAATGTTATGTCACCATTAATTTGGTATTCCCAGCGTTGACCGGGCGTACAACAAGTATATATATTATATTTTAATTTATTCAGATTTCGTATTTTTTTTCTGAAAGAGTTTATTCTCAGGTGATTTTATATTTTATCTAATATATAGAAATGATTTTAAAAGTTATATGAAAATTTGGACTCGGGATGCCCTTAGGTAAATTTGAAACCTAGGCATTTGACGCTATAGTTGGTTTATTACCGTTACATGATCGTTACAATGTTAACTATGGGCAGATAGGCAAGAAATGTAACGAAAACGTGACTTTAAGATAAAAATATTTTGCGCATGCACAGACGTAACAGTTTGATACGAAACACTTCTACCAATGCAAACAGTATTTCTTATTTTACAAGTTAAGCCGCTTGTTTCACCGGCTAAAAACTGAAGTGTTTTATGTCTAATTTCAACATATTCAACATATATAAAGAATCAAGTAGATATATTGACTATTCAGAGATGGCATAGTAAAGATTTTTCGAACTCACACACCCAAACATTGTCACTATATATATATATATATATATATATATATATATATATATATAACATAGTCACTATATATATATATATACACACACACACACACACACACACATATATATATATATATATATATATATATATATATATTCCTGTAGGAAGAATTGAAAGTAATTGAATTTCAATAAGGGTCGTTGATAGTGCTCAATAAAATAGAGCAAATTTTATATATATATATATATATATATATATATATACATACATATTATTTTTTGTTGTAAATACAGCCATATCTACGATATGCAGACAGTTTACATTCATATTAGATATCATCAGACAAGAAAAATCAAGGTGCAAAATGAACAAAATTTTGAAGGCATTTTAAAATTTGGAGGAGAGAAAAATTGATATGGCTGGTAATAGGCAAAAAGTAAGGTTCATATCTGGTTACATTGATTCCGAAGATACATTTTCTGATAAAAGAAAGAGGAGCGGTTACAAGGGCTTTCACTGAGAATAAAAGTGTTAATTTTCAGCCATTTTAACCCGAAATTAATTCCTAGGGTACCAACAAAATTTTGCTGGAAACTCTGTAGAGTTTCTTTTTTACTCATATCATATTGAATATTTGTTCAATTTTTTTTTTAATCCAAGGCGTAGTTATTGAGAAAAAAGCGGAGAGGCGAACGAACGAACTAACGGACGGATAAACAGCCGAACGGATAAGGGTGAATTTACAGGTCTATCCTCCTTTTGTCAGGGTATCAATATATATGTCTAAACACTTCCTATACAACCAATTTCAAGAAACATATGGTTATGTACCAATACTGAGAATATAAATTATATATTCGTTTATCAATTTTACTATTAATAGAAGAAAGGTTGATATGCAGTAAAATAACTAACAAACTAAATAACCTCGAGGTTTTTTCTTTTTTATTTCTTCTTACAGAATTGAATTAGCTGATATGTAATCGCTATATGTACTTTACTCTCGCAATCAGAACTAGTAATAAAAAGGTATTCATGAGGTATTTGTTGATGCAAATTGACAGATCTCTCGCGGTTCAGTATATAATTGTTTTTACTTTCCTATACAAAAATCTCCACGAAATGAATTTTTATGCAGTAATATATAGAATATCAATTATACACCCATTTATCTATATTACTAGATCCGACATTAAATGAATTGAAGAAGGTAGGTATGCCGTAACATCACAAACTTATGAAAACTTACATTATGAATTAACCTTATGAAAAAAACGTTCGATTTTTTTAATTTTTTTTCTTTCTGATTATAGAATTGACTTTCCCGATATGTAATAGTCAATATAGTTAACTATTGTTATCGGACCCAGAAGTTGAAAGGCTTGATTTATACTGTCTTTAAGAAAAATATTTTTTGTTGGGATTGTCGCCTTTGGATTTGGTTATTTTTTGTTATTTTCAATTGAATTAGTTTATTTATTTTTTATTATATACTGCGTTACTTTTAGTGATGGGACGATTCCAATCGATACAATTACCATTCCGTACTAAATTTCCGATTAAGATACAATTACCGATTCCAATGCAGATTATTCATAAGTATCTAAATATTTAACTATAAAAGTGTTTTTCTCCCGACTACTGTAAAAACACACATTAAACTTACATATATTTTCTCAAACGTAAAAACACACTTGTGAGGTGGTTATCTAGAGATTTTAATCTTACTGGAAGTTTATATCAATAAATATATATTATTGTATTATTACTAAAAGCAGTGAAAGATTTTTCTTAAATAAAAATCAAATAAAAAATAATTAAAGGAACCGGTTCTGGCATCGGAAAATAGGCGTAAATTTTTCCTATGCCGATACCGAATCCGATACCGCAAAAGTTTGGATTTTTCCGATTCCCGATTCCTATTTCTATTAATCGTCCTAATACTAGTTACTTTTTATATTTTTAAGCACTACCCGTATAGATGTGTTTTTGCATTATATAAAGCACCTTATTATTGTTGATATATATCCAATGTGTCAATAGTTATCACTTTTTTGCGCAATGTTCCGGTGGTGCTTGAAGATATTCGTTCATTTGGTACCTACGTAAATAAGCATACAACGACGCCGTTTCCTACTACAAAAATCTTTTGTTAATATAAAGCCGTATATTTTTTAATGTATTTTTATATTTGATGTACATCTTTTATTATAACATCTCAGGAGAAAATCAATTGTATTCATGTCACGTTTTTTATTCAATAAAATAAAGACTGAAAATAAACCCAGATAGAAGCGTTGTCTCTATTATCAGCTGGAAGAAAAGAACATCATGTCATTCTTTCTGCTCTTTTATTATCCAAAACACACTTGGAAATTTTAATACATACTTGTGCTGGAATCACTAATGTTATGCGGCAGGTGATGTCAAAAATAGTTCGAATAAAATGATATTTTATTCAAATATCTGCGGATTAAAGCCATCACCAATATATAAACTCGGTTTTCGTATTAACACATTGATAAAATGTTTTCTGTTTGCATACAAATATATGTTGTAGAACTAAATCAGCTGCGTGAAAAATCTTAAATAGTCAATTCACTAAGCACATTGATTATCCTGTGTGATTCTCTCTTACTTTCCATCTTTGTCCTGCTCTAACTAAGTATGTCGACCTGTTCCACAAATCCCAAATCCTAAACAGGAAATATCTCCAGAAAAAAAAAAACACGAATAAACCTAGACTCTCATCCTCCAACGTAGACCACTACTACCATGTCTCCTTCTCTAACATCAGGGATATACGATTCAACTTTCCAGAGGTTGAAACCCAATTACAGGAGACAAAACAATACATATTCTTCCTAAGCGAAACTGGCATAGGGCCGGCTACTTCCATTGTAGAGTACATAATTAAAGAATACTCTAACCTACCATCTAAATTGGGGGTTGTATAGTGTCGTTGTTTTTCATTAGTTATTCCACGTAAATAAAAGCGTGTATTTATAAATGTGACATTTTATGCATCTTCATTAGTTTCGTACCTTCATTTGTGATAAGGCGTGTTAATAAAGATATATGCAACTCTCTCTCTCTCTCTCTCTCTCTCTCTCTCTCCACAATACAACTTCTAATATTTAGGATAGTTTAGTACTAATCTGACTCAGCGTCAGTTAACGTCTATTTACGAACAGTGTTTACGTCATATACTATAGGTCGACCGTTTAGAATTACAATTATAGGTTTTTTATTATATCTGTTCATCTATTAATTTTCACTTTAATTTCGTTGAAACTGAAAACACCCGCAAATGTGATATTCATCTATTCATTTAGATTAAATAACATTTTGTAAGATGCAATAAAGTTTCGTGCCAGCTTTCACTAAATGTGAGGCAGGATTTTTACGAAATATAACTTTATTAAACCAACGTTCTAAATCTAGAAACTTTACCTTTGAATATATCGGTTAGGAACTCGAGCTAACGACTTAATTTATCTTGAAAAGTTTTGTCTGAGAATGTTATGGCTAATAAGTATATGTAATCTTAAAGTATCTTTCTCCTAGAACAACGTCCATAACGTGGAATGGCTGACCCATTCAAATAAGACAGATGATGAGGGGAGGTTTTGTCATGATTTTGCCATTGCTTATGACCTCATTCAGATTGTTCGCGAACCCTCCCGTGTGCCCGATACTACAAGTCAATATGCAAGCCTCCTAGACCTTTTTCTCTCAACTTCCCCTGAGCTATGTTCATGTTCCGTTCATTCTCCTCTAAGATCCTCCGACCATTCCGTCGCATCAGTTAAGATAAAAACAGAATTTAAGAAGCCCCCAGACGTACCCCTCCACCGTACTGTATAACGATACTCTATGGCTGACTGGGATACCTTCCGTACATTCTTATCTGATTTATCTCTGCACTCCATGTTTAAAAAGGAAGTGTTCTCTATAGTATCAGATCTGACCGAATGGTTAATTGTAGGCATAGACCAATTCATACAATCTAAAAAATTCCAAAAATAACCTAACAACCAGCCATGATTCTTCCCAGAATGTGCTGCTGCTGTCGCGTACAGAAATCACTTTTTCCATAGCTACCAACGTAATAGATGCACTGAGACTAAAGCTGCTTTCAGGAACGCCAGCAACCACTGTAAAAAAGTAATAAAAATGCAAGAGAGCTATATGCCCAGTATGTTAAATCCAAGGTTGCTGATCAGCGGCTTGGTTCCCACTAGTTTTGGCAAATAACAAATAGGATCCTGAACAGAAGTGTGCGTTCTATCCCAACCATTATCAATGGACTATAGGTCATCTCGTCAGCGTCAGACAAGGCCAAACTATTAACAAAGAACTTTGCAGCTAATTCTACCCTATGCGACGAAGGCCATCAACTCCCCATATTTCCTCCTATAACACAGAACAAGCTAGGTAACATACACATATCCGTGCATGGGGTCGCCAAGCTAATCAAGAACCTAGATTCCAGTAAAGCAACTGGCCCTGATGACATCCCAATTATAGTGTTAAAAAAGCTTCAATCTGAACTTGCTCCCCTACTTACGAAACTATTAAAGCGCTGCCTTAAGGAGAAGTGCTTTCCGACTCCCTGGAAGACCTCATCAGTTTGCCCTGTATTAAAGATTTCAGGTGATAAGTCATCCCCCTCTCAGTACAGACCAATAAGTCTCCTGTGTGTTATGAGTAAGTTGCTGGAATCCATATTAAATAGAGAAATAGTCAACCACCTCAGCAGGAATAACCTTCTTAGTGACACACAATATGGTTTCCGCTCTGCAAGATCTACCGCAGATGTGCTGACGGTTATATCCCACAGGATTAGTGAATCTCTTGACAAAGGCTTCCTTTCTAGGGCAATTGCTCTTGACATATCAAATGCCTTCGACAAGGTATGGCATAAGAGTCTACTTCACAAGATTTCCAGCTACGGTATAACTGGAAATGTTTTCTCAATATTAAATCATTTCTATCCGATAGGGTCATAAAAGTAGTGGTAGATGGACAAAAATCTGAGGCCTGCAATATAAATGCTGGAGTCCCTCAGGGGTCAATCCTGGGTCCAACTCTCTTCCTGATCTACATCAAGGCCTCCCTAAACACATGCTTTAATCATTCGTTGACATCTATGCTGATGACACGACCATCTACGGCAACACATCAAATGCTGTAAATGTAAAAGTTCTCTCTGATTCTCTCTCCTCTGATCTCGAGCGCGTGGTTCAGTGGGAGAAAATGTGGCTAGTTACCTTTAATGCATCCAAAACCAAACTCCTATCCTTACATCATCAACGCTCTGATCCCCATCTGGCATCAATTGTGATGGATGGCTCTCGTCTGGGTGAGGCTCCGTGTTTTGACAAGCTTCTGGGTTTGACCTTTGCTCCTGATCTGAAATGGAACACGTACATCAAGTCTGTTGCCAAGGTCGCTGGAAAGATGGTGGGAGTCTTCCACCGCTCCAGAAGATATATCACTACTGATGCAATTCTCTATCTATATAAAAGCCAAGTACGTCCAAGGATGGGATACTGCTGCCATATCTGGGAAGGAGCTGCTAAAAACAGCCAATCCTTCCTTGACAGAGGACAAAATAGACTTCATTGCTTAGTGGTGGTGCCCTTTTCTCTACCCTGCAACCTCTCTCCCACAGAAGAGATGTTGCGAGCCTATCCTTGTTTTATCGTTATTTCCATGGCAGGTGCTCGTCTGAACTCCAATCTCTGGTCCCCCCTCGCCAATCCTTCATGAAAAACACCCGTCTAGCCGAATCCACTGTGAAAAATGTCCTCCACTCTATACCTGTGCCTAAATCAAAACGCGGATTCCATGAACACAAGCTTCTTTCTGAGAACTGCACGCCTGTGGAACTCCATTCCGTCTGCCTGTTTCCCACCGGACTACAACTTGGATGCCTTCAAGTCCAATGTTAACACATTCCTAATGAACCGCCCCCTTAAGTAAACACTTCATCAAATCTCCACACTAACGTAATGTACTTGCAATAACCCTTCCGGGCCTTGATAAATGGTGATCACTGTGAAAAAAAATTAAAAAAAACATTTTTAAATATGAACTTTGGTAGGTCATGCCAAACAATTATTACTCTCCCCATTTCAGAAACAAAATGTTGAATGTGTTCTGACCAATATTAAATTATCTGAAAGGGAAGTCTACAGTGTGTGTCAAATTATTAACGAGATAACATTTTTTACCAGTTTCAGAAACTTACCGGTAGTTTCGTATCAAAAGCTTCGAAAACGTTCGCAATGCTGAGCTCTGCGTACTGTGAAATTTTCGTACTGTTCCGTGCAATGTGAACAACTTGCCATCGTAATTGCTGAATCCATGGTGTTTGAGGTGTGTCACATTATTAACAAGGCAGTTAGTTTCGTCAATAAAATGGGTCGTAAAGGTGGTTTGAGTAGTTCTGAAAAGTGTACTATTACAGAACAGCTAGCAAAAGGCAAAACTACTGTCGAAATATCGAAATTGATAGGAAGGTACCATCAAAATGTGACGAACTTTGTCAAGGACCTAACAAAAGTATGTAACAGAGCTGATAAGTTAAATCTAGAGTTGATCCACGCCGTTCTCTATTCCAAATAAAACAAAGTTGTTAAGAACCCTGGGCAGACAAGTCGAGAAATCTTTGACCAAGCCGGATTGAAGAATGTCTCCAAAATTACTCGATGTCGCCTTCTGAAAGAAGTAGCAAAGTCTATTAAGCCCGTGACATAACCTTCATTACAGTAATATCACATACAAAACCGATTGAAATGGACAGAGCGCAACATGAAAACGGATTTTTTTCCAAAGTTTTGTTCACGGATGAAGTGCATGTCACTCTTGATGGCCTAGATGGCTGGAGTAAGAGATGGATCCTAGATGGACGACACTTACCTCAGCGTTTAAGGCACCAACAAGGTGGTGGTGGGATAATGATTTGGGCTGGGATTATCGGAGGTAATTAATTGGCCCATGGAAATGACTGACATAGCTTTTCTGAAGGAACACTTTGAATCATAGCTGAAGAAGCAAAAGTTGACGTTCAGAAGAACTATTATTTTTATGCAGGATAATGCTCCCTTGCATACAGCAAACAAAAGCAAAGAGTGCAATAACTGGGGTTCTCTGGACTACGGAAGATAGTGGCCTGCGAATTAACCAGAATTTAACCCAATTCAGAACCTTTGGAGTATCATGAAGCGATGCCTTTCTCAACCTCCTTAATTACTTGACACACTGAAATCAACAGATATTCCTATCTTCTGCTATAGTTTCGGTAATACTGCCTTTAATACTTTTATATTCTGACTGGACTAGCTGAATAGTATTGTAAGCACTTTCTCAAAGTTCAATGGATTTTAATTTACTCGTTCCTTAAATATTTAAAAAATGTAAACTCGTTAATAAGTTGATACGCAGTGTAATAAACAAAAACCCATACCCATACAAATTGGCCACGAAAAAACAAACAAATGCCAAATGGGACACCATCATAACATCCGTTTCGCAAAAAAAAAAAAATAATAATAAAAGGTAAAATACACACCAAAACTAATGCACAACACCATCGCATTCTGAAAAACACACCGCTCTTTCAACCGAGAATAGAAAAATACCCGAAAAGTTATTTACCTAATAAGCATACTTTTTACTTTTTTCGGCTAATGAAAAACGATAAACCTTTATGAAGAGAGAGGTGTAATTAAACATTTTATCTCAGATTCTACACTCGACGTTGAAAATCGTAAATAATTTTTTAACTGCCCACAGCCATATTTACTTTCTCATTTACTAAGACGAACCTATGAGGTCCAATTTAAGATTAAAGTCAACTTTGACACAAGTATGAAAATATCAAATGGGCTTGCATGAAAAATACGAAGACAAATAATGCAATAATAGCATAAAATGAATTTTAAATAGGTCAGATATCAGGTGGTACAACAAGAGAAGCGGCAACAAATTTGACTTGAGACAATCTGAATGTGTCAGATTAAACAGCAAGACTAGAAGCAATAAACACGAATACAGATTAAAGGAAATATGTCAGAAAATCGAAAAAAGAAAAGATTTCAAATTGTATTACTGGAACAACAAAAACAGGAATCCCATCAACAATAGATGTTTCTGGAACAGTCTTATTACTAAAAACTCCAACAACTTAAAATCAACTAAAGCAAACTAACATAAAAAAAACACTTCTTTCAGTTTGATAGATTAGTGATGCCGACTGTAAGGATGCCTGCGCGTGAAATGTTTGTGTCAAAAGTTGCGCAATCCCAACCACACCTCTTCTGAGTCGACATTGTTTAATACCAGTTGCGAGTGGAGGTTCAGGACAACTGGAAACAATGCCGAGATAAGCAGAAAGCACATACAGCGCCTAGAATTTCCAAATGGTCACCCATCCGGTAATACTCAGTCTCAACGTTGCTAAACTTCGGTGATCTGACGAGAACCGGTGTGTCAACGTGGTTATGCCGTATATATAGGAAACTAACATAGTATTCACAAATACGTAGTTGTAACACTTTTGATGATTTTATTTACGATATTTGTTACGTTCGGCTCCTATTTTAGAAACTATGAAGACCATGGGCTGTGCTGATTAAGAAAAATCTAAAAATGTCCGCTTATACCTTCAAAACTAGATTTACAGAATGCATAATATTTGTGAATTACATTTTTCCACTAAATGCAGGTAATTTAACCTTTTTTTCTGTAGACGTAATACCCATAAATGAACTTTTCAGCTTAAAAAAACGTCCTTATTGCAAAAGAAGTTTAAATTTCTTGAATTAAATGAAGATGGTGAGGAGGCAAATAAAGATGTACATCAATAGTCAACAACCATTGCGAAGATTTTAAAGTAGCTTAAATGAGTAATGGCGATTCAAATGTTCTATATTTGTAACACTTATTTATAGCGAGAAAAACTCTGAAATTTGACAATAAGTTTTAACTAGATTAGAAAGCCAACCAACAATGTTGATAGCCTACTTCCAGTGATTGATTCGTGTTAAAAAGGGTCCAAATAACATTGCAGAAATCGGCGTCGCTTCCGTAAGAAATAATCATAAATAATCAAACCCCTGTTCTCTAGAGAAAATAATAAAGAAGGTACCGTATTCTCTCTGCACACAGAAATGACAATTGTACTGAAAATCAAAGTAATTAACTACCAAGTTTATGTCCTCGGCGCAGAACCCTGCTTCAAAGTTAAGACGTTTCATATCACACAAAATCATTACTTAGTTGTCCGAGAATCGGGTATAAAAATGTTATCTTTAGAGCTGAAGACAGCATTAAAAGTCGGGTAAGACACGTCAGAACACATTAAATAAACTATACAAATATAGGTAAATTCCAGATCAGACTTATCTATTATTAATTTGCATATATAAAAATGATTAAATAAACCTGATCTGTTAACGTCTTACAAATTAGCCAGAACGGTGACTGGGTCGAAAATAAATGCTGAATGTTATTAATTATCTTATGTTGTATTTGACGGCACGATGTATAAACTTAAAATTACTCGTGTTAAAAACACACTAATTAAGTAGGAGATTAATTGGATGTAACAAGAAAATATGTGGGATTTGTCTAGAAAAACTTTGTGTCAAATATAAAGTGCAAACTAACAACAGAGAATGAAAAACTCAAGTCAGAATTAAAATAACGTGTAGCTGAAATTTTCTTGTCCAGTCGGGTAAAATGCACAAAAATATCAGACAGACCCGAACAACGATAATACATAACCACTATTCATAAAAAGGCACAGTTCTCCTCATTTGAGAAAATATTGAGGAGCTTGCATATTTTCTAAAACCTGTATCCTACCAAAAGTCGAATTCAGTCACTAAACAGCCTCTACGGTCTAAGTCAAAAAGAAATCCAAATTGCGTTTGCGCTGATTAAACTACGGGTGTAGAAATCCGTAGTAAAAGGTTATCATCGCGTTATTCCTAGTCTTGAAGAAGTTTTCACTAACTGAACGTAGAAACGTTATTCTCTAAAGTCGATCTGTGTGACACATCTCTTCAGATGCCAGCCAAGAAAAAATGCTCGAAGTTACTTCGTATTAAGATCAACTAGTGTTATTCAAATTTTAACTTTGGAAGTAAAGGCAGCGGCCGCCATTATTCAAATAAATTAGTGACACGATGTTGTAGGCCTTGGTTTCGTGAATACATATCTGGATTATATTGCCATAAGTAAAACCATAAAACAGTATCGATAACAAGTTATTCTCTTAAATAAACGATGTTAGATTTAAATGAAGGACAAGTGTTACTTATTCATGGAATAAATAATATATCTGGGAAACATCATCGAGGAATACGGCAAAAGACCGGACTCAGAAATAGGTACAACTGTAAAGGAAAGCCGGCACCAAACAGAACTACAAATTATTGTGAGGTTCGTAAAATGTTACCATATATCCATTCCCAATATGGCCGAATACTGGGTCCGACTGGAAAGCTACTAAAAGTGTGCAAATACAAATAAATAAAAACTGACGCCATATCTATTCTTTACATACAAAGACCCAAAACTGGATATAATAGCAATACGAGCTCATATAGATTAGAATCCTGCATCTTAAATAAAATGCTGGATGGAAGAAAAATAAAGATTGAACTGCATCAAGATCCTTATTTCTGGTAGAAAAGGATTATTTACCGATCGAAGAAAGAAGCCCTCACTATTATCTTCGGAGTTAAAAAGTACTACCGATATCTACACGACGATATTTTATACTGCAGACTGACCGTAAATCTCTATTGGCGATTTTTGGGTTGACAAATGGGTGCCTCGTCTAGACAGCAAGCAGAAATCTGAGGTGGGATACTATTTTTCTGAATTACAAAGTAAGAGTACATAGCATTCACACATATTTGATATATTGACCACAAGTTTGGTTCCAATACAGAGTGAATTTCATAAAACTAAGTAATTGGTGCCCTATGTACCGATAATGAAATTAAAACCACGATGTGCAATAGTATCAGAAACTTCCTGATTATATTACATGAATTTAAACGGGAAGCATAAAATACTAGTTATTTGTGCTACAAAGCAGGAAATAAAAATAAATAAATAAAAACCAGAGGATACAGTACAGTCTATCTCTGACTGATTATTTGGTGCTATATGGAGAACAGTAACAGTCGAGCGGAAGAAAATTCAGTTTATTTTAAATTTTAGTTTATTCGATAAGTTTTATGAAAATATATGCTTCATTACATTAAATGAATATCTTTCTAATTAGTGATATATCTAATCATGGCGGAACATTATTTGTGTGGCTTAAATTTTCGTACACAGTGTTTCTTTCGAAATTGTATGAGTATTTCTAATGTAATAAATGATCCCCATAAACCACTCTCATAGAAAGCACTCGTAAATAATTGATAAAAACGTCTTTAAAAACGATGTATAACTCGTGGTTTTCTTTTACCCGGGTGCATTATTCTTTTCATAAGGTTTTCTTTTGTAAATCATGAATTTCTTCTGTTCGTTTTACTTGCATGGGAGATACATTGCCGGTGGATGACTGCCAATATAGAGATCATTCTCTGGAGCAAAGACCTAAACAGAATCTGACAAGCCAGCTACAAATGTCAATAGGAATATCGCCAATGCGGAGATTTATCTACAAACCTTTCCCGTATTGTCAGAGTAGTAAAGTTACTGCAAAGTAAACTTGTATTAGAGGAAGAAAAAAGTAGTCGATATATAAGAACAGAAAAGAATTTACTGAAGCTGTCAGCGGTTATTTTTCTCTTCTATTTCTTAATTGCATCAGAGTAAATCAATATTCCATATCCTAAAGGAATAAGTTTTTAGTCGCTTAAATCTTTTAACTCCTAATCTAAGCACCTTTTCTAGCGCCGTTTTCATCAACGGTTTACAATTTGGGGGAAAAATGTAGATGTTTTACGCGGTCCACTTTGTTGATAAATCCTAGGCAAATGAATAATTATTGGTTCTACGCACTTAAAATAATACGCTTATGCTAGAAAGTATATTCGAATTTGCGTCGTTTGTTCGATGTATAATGTTGAAAAGTTCAGAGAAATTCTATGCCAAGTCAAAACCTTTTCACGTATATCGTGGCCATGCATGTACAGAAAAACTGCGAAAAGATATGTGTTAATTATTCAGAACGGTGCTTGAATGTCATCTATGTTCATGTTTTTTTTTTATTATCATGTAAATACGTTTTAGGTATTTGCCGATTTTGTTGTCTTATTTTTTCTCCCTCCTTTTTTCATTACCAAGTTATGCCGGAAGTAACTTGTAGTGAAAAGCAAATTGTTGTGTGATTTAAGATTTTATAATGTTTCATGACTAAAGTTATATTATTTCGCATTTCAGACTCTTAGAACTGACTGATTGCAAATTGATCTATCGTGGTTGTTTGTTGAATGTTTAAACTTAGCCCAAGCGATTTATCTGTTTCTCTTAAAATATGTGCAGCGTTTTATGAACATGCAGTGCGGACATGAACAGCATGAAACTGGTTTCAAATGTTTTGTTCCGACAATAAAACCTTTGAAGTTAAACCTCGAGCTGGACAACCATTATCTCAACGCAAGGATAATTTTAAGGCAGCCACAGCCAGCTTCATGCCTCCTATGTAAGGAACTTGCTTCGAGCTTTAATGTAAGTGATGAAACGATGAGACTTCATTTGCATCAGCTAAAAAAGAGATGAAAATATGCAAATGGGTTTCATATGATTTAATGCCAGCAAACGAAATGCAAATGTTTACAATATGCTCTTTCCGTCTCAGTAAATAGGGGAGAACCTATTTTGATCGTATTATAACGATGCTCTAAATAACTAGCATAATAAGTATGTCTTAAAGACCATCATTAGCAAATAGACAAGTTTAGCTTCTCAAAGATAATGCTAGACCACAAGTGTCAATATTCACCTTATCAAGTCAAGTCAACTGAAGTGGGAAATTATGCTCTATCCACCGTATTCACTAGCCTTCTCTCTAACAGATTGCCACTTTTTCTTGAGCTTATATAAACAGGTCATTCAAAATTAATTGGACTAAAAGACAGAGGTGCAGAACTTTTTCAGAATAAATCCTCACTAAACTAAGTTTGATATAGAACGTTTGTAGGGTATCTTTTTGTACATTAGCCATCAACCATGCAAGGTGAACTTTTAATGGTATACCACATAGCCGGTGCACAATATGCGCCTTTACTATTAAAAAAAGGTTGGATCAATTTGTATATCAGTTAACTCAACTGATATAAGGGAATCAATTTGATTGAGGTTGATTTTTTTCTGGCAAACCACAATAATATATGCGTGAGTTAAGCCTCCCTTTTGCAACTCAAGTGTGTTCATGTAGCATCGTAGTGGGCCAACAGTTTTTTTTCTTTGTTTATCAGATTAATCATTTTGATGTTCTTCAAGTGAAACATCCTAGCCAATAAATTTTGTCGATCAGTGTATGTTTGTTTGGGATAAGTCCATTCGAATTTCCTTCCACTTTAGATTTGAAGTGAATGGGATAAAAAGATCTGGTTGTCATAATTTCTGACGTCATTAAATCTTGCGTCCTTCCATGCATATATCGTGGACTACATATGAAGCTAGAAGGTAAAATGCTTATCTCACCTGACCTGTATATTTTCCTTGCCCATTGTGATAGGAATGTGATCTTTGCGTGTTTTTATGAGTTTCGATATATGAACATGTTTCTGCTTCAACTTTTGCAAATATATCAACTACAAAATAAGTGAAGATATTTTAACTTCTGTGAGGATGATTGAAGGAATTATATCTGATCATAAAATGGTACACATGAAAATCCATACATGAAACACGTTTTATTGTTTTTCCAAAGTGTGGAATCCCCAAATGGTATATATCTTCTTTATATACAAATATTGAAGGCTGTCATAAGACGTGTGAGTTTCTCATACACATTTAAGCATATTATATCTTGAATGAAGAATTGTGTCTCTATTACCAAAACTTTCATCAGCCATAAAACGTCACACTTTACTCGCATACCCTCCGGAGTCCGGGTGAGGAGAGTAAGATCATCAGCATATGCCAACGCCCCTACCTCCATTGACCCCATCGTTGGCAGACTGAATTGCCTAATATGCTTAATGGATGTTTTTTGTTTGTATTTATAACTATTCTAAATTTTGTTGATGAAATTTTCTCGATAACTGCTTAAACGTTTAATAGGATGCTTATAATGAAAATATAATTTTAACGGGATTAATTCTATAAAAGATATTTGTAATAACAAAACAAAAATACATACACCTCTATAAAAAATATTTGGAACCAAACGAGATGTGATGAAAAAACAATAACCAAATCAATATTTTTTTTTATTTCTAAATTATTTTGACTTAAGAATAAATTTAAAATCAATCAAAGTATGGAAACATATTCGTAAAGTAATAGAATTCCATTTCCCTGAGTTTGAAATTTCCAAATCATTTAAAAATATGTAGCAATCTTTTTTTTTTTAAAACAATATTTTTACTAAATAAATTAAAAATTATTCTATGAAAGCCAGATCGAACCCATAACTTTATTATGCCACACCTGTTCAAACTGAAACATGATTATCACAATATTCTTATATGGATACATATATGTATAAACGGTTTTTACTTTCTAATAATTTAATTTCTATTCTATAGAGGTCAGGCGCAAACGCAGACTCGGTACTTTTATTATAGTATCTTTTTTCAACCTGAAACATACTTATCAAAGTATACTAACTCAGCCATGCCGATGTCCGCGATGTCCCTCACGACGTCTGACATTCTTCTTTTTAGTCTTCCACATCATCTTTTTCCAGGAGGTGTACCAAAAAGAAGTTCTGTCGTTAAGCCCTCTATTCTAGCCACGTTTCCTAAAAATGGCAATTTACTGTCATTTATGTTGTCCAACAATTTACGATAATGTCCAATCTTCTCCTGGACCCAATCGTTTGTATGTTCCTCTGCTTCTATTCAGACTACAATGACATGGGAGAGAACTTGACATGCAGAATTCGTGTCTATGCGCCATGTGAAATGGATCTGTCTTTCCAGATATAGGTAAGCGCATTCTTTGTTGCCTTTGCCATTGTAATATATCGTCTTACTTTTTGATGTCATCTACTTTTTATGCCCAAGAAACACTTAGGTTGTTGTAATCTAAGAAATTTTACATTCTATTGTATAACGCTGATGTATGTACCAACCATTAGCCATAACAAGCGGTAAATCCATTAGCGTTACGCAAGTGAGCTATAAATAATAATAATTTTTTATTTAAACTAACCCAATTGATAATATGGATATACTGACACGGTTATTATTTACTTATCAATTACTCCAATAAAAATTAGATATACTGACGCGGATATAATTTAATTAGTCATAATCCAATTTACATTATAGATAATCACACAGATATTATTTTCTAAGCCGGCAGTCCAATTGGTATTAGATATACATACAGGTATTGTTTTCCTAGGTATCAAACCAATTAGCATTAGATATACATACACGGTTTTTATTTACTTAGGCATTACTCAAATTGGTATTAGATATGCAGGCACAGGTATTGTTTTCCTGGCCATCAAATAATTGGTATTAGATATACAGACACGACTAGTATTTACTAAGCCATCAATCTAATTGACATTAGATATACTGACACGGGTAGGATTTATAAAGCCACAATGAATTGAGATTAGACATACTAACACAGAATTAGCCATCAATCCAATTGAAATTAGATATACCTACACGATTATTTTTTATTTAGCAATCAATCAAATTGTCATTAGATATACAAACACGATTCATAATTTTTAGCCATCATTTCAATTGACAGTAGATATACTGACACGGTTATTATTTATTTAGCCATCAATCCAATTAATATTAGATATAATGACACGGGTTTTATATTTTAACTAATAATCTAATTGAATTTTTGTAATTAGACTCGCTTATTATTTATTTAGTCATCGGTCTAATTGAAATTGAATATAATGGCACGGGTTTTTTAGCCATTAATCTAACTGACATTATATATACTGACACGGGTATTATTTACTAGCCATCAATCTAATTCAGATCAGATATATTGCTACGGTTATTATTTATTTAGCCATCTATCCAATTGAAATTAGATATACTGACACGTTTATTGTTTACTTAGCTATCAATCCAATTGATATAAGATATACTGAGACGGGCATTATTTTATTAGCTATCAATCTGATTGGTATTCGATATACTGTCACGGTTATTATCTATTTTGTCATAAATTCAATTGATATACTGACACGATTTATATTTATTAAGCCGTCAATCCAATTGAAATTAGATATACTGACATGATTATTTTTTATTTAGCTATCAATCCAACTGTCAATAGATATACTAATACGGTTAATATTTTTAGCCTCAATCCAATTTATATTATGTATCTCACACAGTTATTATTAATTTAACCATCAATCCAATTGACATTATATTTACTGACACGATTACTATTCATTTAGTTATCAATCTAATTGACATTCGGTATACTGAAACGGTTCTCATTTATTTAGCTATCAATCCAATTGAAATCAGATATACTTACTACATTATTTTTTACTTAGCCATTACATTATTAGATATGCCAGCTCTGCCGCTAATTACTAAACTGAGAGCCATTGTATGTTTCGATGTTAACTGTGGAATCAACTTAAATATTAATTAAGCTGCAAAGTGAAAGCCCACCAAACAGAAAAGGTACTAGATACGCTGCGGTAGTAATCATTGCACTAATCCAATTATATTTAAATAAGCAAATATGTCTCGATAGTCATTATTATGTAGACCTATATTTATTAAATAAGCACTGAAGTTAAAGTGTAGACCAATAAATTAACCATTGTATATGTCGCCATGATAAGCATTAGATAGATTGATTTGTCATTAGATATGGTGCTTCAGTTGTATTTACGTAAAATCGATAGTCATTGGTTATGCGTTCACGTACAATCCAACAGTACTTATAAGAGTAGCTCAGTCGACAGAGAATACTGCTGTGTCGATACCTATTTAATTTATGCGATATCATCAGATATGTCGCGTCATTTACCATTAGGTCATAGTAAGAAACATTGGATAAGCTGTGAAAAAAAAACAATAAAACAATAGAAATATCACATTTTATGTAACCGTATCTTTATAGTTATACTGTAAGATGCGCCATAAACCATTATTATTGTTGTGGTGGCACACATTCATTTGCATACGTTGATAGTAATTACACATAAATAGGAAGACTCAGTTAATCTGAGTGTGTGTTCACCAGAAGCCACCGAAGGCCGCCGAGAGCAGATATGTTTCTCCAGCAAAGACTCTCTTATTTTACACCATTATGTAAATATCCTGTAAATATACCTTTTCCTAATTCACTTCTTATTTTATCTACCTTTGTTTGTTGAGTCGTCATTAGTATTGCTTGCTACGTTACTTGTTTCAACCTGCAAACTTAACAATTATATATAATGAGAAAGAACTACGTATATAATTTTGTATTTCTTGCTATTATCGAGAAATAATATAAATAAAATAATTGCCTGATTCATACAAAAAAAGCCAATTACATTTTGGCCAATTCAAAAAGAACAAAAAACATTGATACATAAAACTATATATTTCTATTTAAAATTTATCGTGTACATTTTTGTTATCTCCGGACATTTTTATTGCCACATTGAGCAAAAGCGGATGACAGAAATATACTTTGTGATTAAGAAAATCCGCCTGGGACATTAACATGATGGTTTATCAGCGAATATATTTTCCATCTGTGAACGAGTGTTTTATTTTCCTGGTTCTTTTGACTGACGGTAATTCCAAAGAAAGTAATTATATTTATTATGCGATTCGTTTTTATATGCTTTGAATCCTGTTTGTTTGTTTTTCCTGTATTTATTCAAAAATACTTCGTTATTGAAGTAAACAATAATAAGCTATTATCAGTACAATGTCTATCAATGTTAGAAAAAACTAACGGACTGTAAAGCATCAGGAGATGTAGAAGTAAATTCCTAATTTTATAACAATCATAGAATATCTACAAATATATATTTATCGTTATATTTACGTTACGTGTATTAACTTCGTTCATTTAAAGCGTTTTCTATATAATTAATTGTCCAACATTATTGCTTACATATTTTTCAAAATCTGTGATTTGGCTATGCTTTCAAAATGCATTACTTAATTGTTAATGATATATTCTATCCAGGAATCTCTTTGATTGATATGTCTTGCAACTCTTATGTGGGAGTTGTCTATAGCGCGTCCTATTATGTCAGCTCTTAGGCCGCTGTTTTTTTTTGCTATTATGTTGTTCTTCAAATCTGCAGGAGTTGTGGGATTTTTGTCCGAAATCTTCTTCTTGGTATACACTCATAGCAATTAGCCACATCCGTTCACACGAGAGGAGTAGTAGTTCCATTGAGATACATTTACAGAAATTAGCAATATATGTTCATATCAGGGGAGTAGTGTGACAAAGGGAAACTCCTGTGCTAGAAAATGAGGACAAAATTAGAAAAATAGCGGCGCAGAAATTCCACAGTTTTCTCTTTAAAATACTGTACCATTTCATCTTGTAAGTAGATAGTGTTCATATCTACGCCAGTTTTATATTTTTTAATTAGAATTCATTATTGAGATGAGTATTATTTTATTAATTTATTTATTACGGACTATTATCCTCATCTTTATTCGTTGTTTTTTCATGACATTCCGGCCAACTATTCCTTCGGCCTTCGACAGGTGGTAATCACGACGGGAAATGAACTCCGAATCTCCTAACAGCATTCTCAGCAATTACTGTCATCCATAGTTGTTGTCGTCTCACCACGAAATAATAACGAATAAATAAACGTGTATTCATGAGACGAAAAAGTCATCCTTGATCGACGTCGGGGCCTGTGGTGCAGTGGATAGAGACGTTTAGTCTCTACGGTTCAAGGTGAGGATTGTCCGAAGATAGCGGTTTCAATCCTACCCAAGAGCCGACATAATTGGCCAAATCGTAGTGCGACAACAACAACTATGGATGCCATTAATTACTGGGAATTCAGTCATGAGATTCGGAGTTGCTATTCCGTTGCGATTACCACCTGACGAAGGCCAGCGGAATAGTTGGCCGAAACGTCGTGAAACAAGAGCTAATAAAAAAGCAGGATAATTGTCCGCAATAAATAAATTACTACCACTTTTCCTGTTCAACCCACGGATAAACTTCATCCATATAAGAACAATTTAATAGCATCTATTCACTATCGACAGATTTTTATTGCTTTCCTCAACGATGTATTGTTCAATCATTTAATTTCGTCTAATGTTTAATCAAACAGTAACATTTTTGAATAAGAGAGCGATGAGTTAAGTTTAAGAATCGACGGTTGCATTGTGGTTAAAAATACGGCGGATAATATGGGTGCCCCGAAACTCTAATTCAATTCATTCCATAAATATCACTTTCAGTTAGGATGTTGCAACCAACACGTGGACCCTGCTCTAATCACCGATGTCCTTCTATTAAACATCCGACTAGAAAAATATCGGAGAAATAAATGTCAACAATGGAATTTTCGGGTTCATATGATGATGATGATGATGATGATGATGATGATGATGATGATGATGATGGAGTCTGAGTCCAAAAACGCATATTCTGCCAACGAACGCACCCATCCAAATGACAGTGAAGAAAGAAAATCAAATCCACAAGTCAGGGTAATTTTAAATTCGTTAATGGATATATTCCGAAAATGTTTCGTGTTCTTTACTGCGATCGGTTTTCTATTGGAAGATTTGTATTTTTTATCAAATCGTTTAAGTTCTCATATAATTTGGATATTGTAAGGTTTTCTGGATTTTTTAAAACAGATATTGAATTATACTCCTATCAAGTGCTTTGTTTCTAACATATAATATCAATCGGATTCTTCATTTTATCATTCGAGTATAGGATTAGAATAGTTAAATGTACAGTTCCAACTAAGAGTTTTGAACTATGTATTTAGTAAATATGAAACTGTAAATGAAAACACCAGAGAAAAATAATTATCTCGATAAATGATTTGCAATAAGTGTTTGGATTTTGAACACCGACTTATTTTTTAATTGTTGCATCAGATCCATCTTCGTCGAATTGTGTTGTTCATGAATATATTTAAAATGTTCACACAGTACACTAATAAATTGTAGATTATAATGACAATATGGAAGGTATAAATCATGGAATATAAATAAAAAAATAAAATAAGGATATGTAAAGCGCGTACGTGTAAAAAAGCATGGTGGAGTTTTGATTCTCTGGGCATTGATTAAAATATAGATTATAGAATGTTTATACATATATATATATATATATATATATATATATATATATATATATAATAAGAGTTGTAAAGTAGAATTATACAAAAGTGTTTATTAGCCAGTACAATACTCTAAAGTTGGTTGTTCCTTAATCCGCGGAGTCTCCAAGAATGCTATTTCTTCTCATCAGAGGAAAAATTATTAGCGAAGTAACCAGAAAATCCCGTCCTGCTGCTATATATATATATATATATATATATATATATATATATATATATATATATATATATATATATATGTATATATATATATGTATATATATATATATTGTGTGTGTGCCACAAATATAATTGCAATTTAAGCACTTTTAAAAAATACAAAAGGATAAACATATAAATGGTTGAAATTTACACTAGCTTGCCATAAAACTAATAAATATATTAACTTATGGTGTATTCTGTATGCTTGCGCTTTTATCACCGATTTATTTCATGTTCAAAAGCGACTGCAAGCCTGAGTCAGGTGTTCTTTATTTCTGTTCTCCATTTCTCAGGCTTCATCATAGATGGATTTATGGTCTTAGAATGCTCATTGCTTTCTATTTTCACGAGGATTATGCTTATTAATCCAAATAATTAATGTCTAGTTAATTGGGATGGCAAAAATCTGTTGTGAAATCATTCAGAAAATACTCTGGCATTCAATCCGAATGGTTTTGTGGCTTTGTTGAAAGACATAGACCTTTCCATTAGCTACGTTATCTATCTTATTTGTTTCGATGATTTGAAGCGTCTCAACATAGGTATTTGTAGAAAATAGGAGCCATGATGAACTGCTCACTGCTAACAATACCGAACACCATAATCTGAGAATTCGTGTGCATAACAATGTAAATTTAGGTTATGTTCCTACATAACCAAATAGTTTAACTTCATTTTTTTATTTACACCAAAGAAAATAAAAAGACCAACCTGTGCTGGCGGATGTTTCAATTTTTTAATGGTAGTTTTACAAACATAAAACGATTCTCATAATTTTTTTATTGACACGAACTCACCTCGGCTTCGAACGTCTGATTTGTATTCGATATGTTGATGAACAACATTCCTTATTGTTTCTTCCAGACACTTGAAGATTTTTGGCGAGATTTTGCATTGATTTCCCAAGATTTCGGTTCGATGATGCAATTCTGGCAAACTTAGGTGTAATCCACGTTTTTTTTTATTTGCTCTTGTCCAATTCTTTACAATTGTCTTCATTTTGCAATCAAAAGATCTGGCGACTTGTAAAAAATATTATATAACCTGACTTGTTATGCTTAGCTTTTATGGACAATATTGAATAGTTGCTTCTCATTTTCTTTGGATATAGTAATCTCTGCCATGAGATCTTCTGCAAACACCAGCATAGTAATTAGGATTTTTTAAATTTCATTTAGGAAATGATGTGTTCTCAAATACCTTACACACCCTGTATGCGTATATATATATATATATATATATATATATATATATATATATATATACATATACATATATATACATGTATATATATTCATATATATACATGTATATGTATATATATATATATACAAATATACTATATACATATATATATACCGATATGAGTATACATATATATATATAAATATATATATGTATATAGATACATATATATATATATACATATGCATATATGTGCATATATATACATATATACACACATATATATATATATATATATATATATATATATATATATATATATATATATATACACACATATCTGACTGTCGTTTAGGCGGTCGGGTTTCGATCCGTGCTTTAGGTCCGTGTTACATTTTGTCTAGCAGCACTGATGAGCTGTGAAACAGTACCGCATGTGGAACTATATCTTGTGTTGAGCATATTGGGAAGTGATATACAACTTACAATCAGCGTATTAAGCGATGCTCTTTTGTAAACCAATTGAGCTTAGGTATTTTGACAATGTCAAAACATTGTTCATTCAATCTCCGCATAGCAGCAGCCGAATAGCGCAACGATTAGAAGAACCGACTGTCGCTTGGGCGGTCGGGTTTAGCCATTCCGTTAAGCACCCTTATTAGTTTTTTTTACATAGGATTCAACACTTATCATTGCCCAGAAGCCACTCGAGGGTAAGGGTTATAGAGTGTACATCAATCAATGGGATAATATCGCAGTATACCATTAGTGATAGAAATTTGGTATAGTGGATTACTTAAGGGGGCGGTTCATAAAGAATTTGTTTATGTTGGATTTAATGACACCGAAGTTGTAGTCAGCTGGTAAAAGGCATATGGAAGAGAGTTCCATAGGCGTGCAGTTCTGAGAAAGAAAATGTGTTCATAGAATCTACGTTTTTACTTAGGCACTATCAAAGAGTGGGGAAAATTATTAACAGAGGTTTCAGCTACACCGTTGTTTTTCATGAAAGATTGGCGAAGGGGGACCAGAGATTAAAGCTCAGACGAGCACGTGATATGGAAATAACAATAACACAATGACAGGATCGAAAACTTCCTTCTGTGGGAAAGAGGTTGCAGGGAAGAGAAAAGGGAATCCCCCCACTAAGCTACGAAGTCTATTTTGTATTCTGTCAAGGGAATAAAAAAAAATGAATATCCTAATCTGTAAGTACTGCTCACACAAAACTGCCGATCGAGTATAAACCGTTTTCTTGATTATTTGTCAGAAGCATCTCTTTTTCGTTTCGAATGAGAACTGAAAAAGCAAAATAACTTAAGCGAGTGTTTATGGGTTTCCGACAATTACTTTTCTACCTTCTTTGAACAGCAGAAATAAGTATTTAACTAGTATAATTACACAGCGACATTTGTAAAAAAAAAATTAAGAGTTAAATCACCCTCTCATTGTGTCACAAGCCCTAAGAAAAAAAGTTTAGTTAAAGAGCTGACTTTGCATATGGTGGTAAGATATATAAATTAATATCTATGAACACACGATCATAAAAATACCGTACTTGTCGGCGAGGTATAGAACATTTCTGTATTTTTATTTCTTTCTATTACTTTTAGTTACTAATCTTTTCAATAACGTACTTTCATATACATAGAACACCTGGATATGGTATGAATCCGTTCCGAATTTGGTGAAGTCGCCGTATGATGGGACCTAAGCCAAATCTTATACAGTATATATGAAAAATTAGAAACAAAATACAGAACAGTATAACATACACACGCGTATAATAAAATGACATTAAAAATAACACCGTAACGCGGGATATGAAGATTTCGTTTTATTATGTTATAATACAATAAAATATTTTAGCGTCACAATTTTTTTAAAAATGTGTTATATTAATGAAAAATAACTTGTTGCAAAGACATGGTACATAATATTAATAGCAAGGAATATAAATACGTATATACGATATAATTTGCTGACAACTCTAGTCTTTTTTTCGTATCCACAGGTAATTCCCTAGATATCTGGAACAATTAATATAGGGGTTGTTGACAGCTTTTGGTAGGAGAATAACGATGGGGAGAGACTGCAGAGTGCCCAGAAACCTCAACTTATTTTTCTTATTATATTTCCAATATAAAACATGTAGACATTGTAACAAGGTTTAAACGTCGTTAAAAATGTAAAAACAACACACAAAAACGTAATGTCTTAACAGAGAAGAGATGTTCAAGAGAACTGCGAATAAAAAAAACAACACTTTTTAAAGACAGGACAGAAATGATAACACCAAGGGATATAAATAAATAAATTTGCAATATCTTACCAACAAGACCAGTCTTTTTATGAGGTCGTGTCCATAGCTAATTTATTAGATATCTGAACACATTAATATAGATTGCCCTAACGGATTTTGGAATAAGGAAGTCTACGGGGACGAGAAGGAGGGGCGCTCTTGAATCTCGACTGATTTTTCGATAAAATATGCAATGAAAAAATATATACACGAACATATCTAAGCGTTGTGAAAAAAATTTAAAAAAATATATTATGTCTTGATGGATAAAGATATGCAAGGGGTCAATAAAAACTACCTCTTTTAAAAGAAGTGACAAATACTGGTATTTACAACATATATAAATAAATAAATTTACTATACCTTGCCAAACAAGTCCAATATTTTTAAAAGGTCGTGCCCATACTTCTACATGGCTTGTTTCTCTTTCTTTTTTATACCATTATGCTAGTTTAACTGCACCACGGAGCGCACGTAAAGATGCCTGGTGCAAAACAAATTGAAATAATTATATATATATATATATATATATATATATATATATATATATATATATATATAAGACATTTTATATATGCCTATGTGTGTGCGATTGTGCGCGTGAATTTGTCCCCTATAGATCCCGGAACTGTTATACGAGTTTGATTCAATTTCAGAAAAATGTCCCTTCTGTGTCTGGGAGTGTTCTTAGCAAGAATTTGTATCGGAATTACTCCAATAAGTATCGAAAATTGTTAGTCTACTCAATCTGATCGGAGAATATAGAGCCCCATTCTGATCAAGGTTAATATACTAATATAGCCTAACATCACAAGTGTATTTGGGAAATATACTTACAGCACAAGCGGAAAGACACGGCATACAAAATCAGCAGTAGGTTAATTGATAAAATAAAGGCGGGTTTGAAATTAATGTTACTTTTTAGAGCACAACTGAATTGTATTTTCAACTAAAATGCAATTTATTATATTAAAATAGTTTTATAAAATCAACAGTAGGTCCTCTTCAGTGCAATGTTGACAACAATCTATAGAGGACGAAGTCACTACGGGGAGGCATGTAAAACGTCCTCATGTGAACCACGGTTGACTTTCATTTAGAGCCTTAAATCAATGGATTTGATTTAAAAAAATATTGATTTAACAGATTTCGATAACAATACAATTATTGATCCTCATTCAATTCCGAACTACATCGGGTTCCCTGCTAGTATGAAATAATTGTAATTAGTAGGTTTGTTTTTTTACACAGTGATCACCACTTATCAAGGCCCGGAAGCCACTTTGGGATAAGCGTTATTGCAAGTACATTACGTTAGTGTGGAGATTTGATGAAGTGTTTACTTCAGGGGGAGGTTCATAAGGATTTTGTTTACATTGGACTTGAAGACATCCAAGTTGTAGTCCGGTGGGAAGCAGGCAGACGGAACAGAGTTCCACAGGCGTGCAGTTCTAAAAAAGAAGCTTTGTTCATGGAATCCGCGTTTTGATTTAGGCACATATATAGAGTGGGGGAAATTTTTCGGAGTGGATTCAGCTAGACGGGTGTTTTTCGTGAAAGATTGGCGAGGGGGGACCAGATAATTATCTACATATTGAACAAAAATTATATTGTGCAGACTGACGCAGCAAACACCTCTTTAATTACTATTTGAATAAATAAACTTAGTGAGTAGTTGAAAATTAATACATACAAACAAATATGTGTACATGTGAGTGTACACACGATGAAAGATATGCGTGTAAGAATGGCTACGTGTTACATAATGGTGTACCAAAAACAGCACCGATGTAAACGCGTGTGTACGTTTCGTGTTTGTTTATGACGTGTCCTAAATCTGTTACTAAATGTCTTTTAGTGGTTCTTTTTCTTTCTAGCCCATTTTACGTTGGGTGATCGTATAATGTTCATATGCGTGCGAGTGGGTGCCATACGTGTATCTTCAACATACCTTAATCTTCTCTGCTTGCTAAACCTGGTCAATCCTGACCTCATCTTGTTCTTGGAGGGGGCTGAGACCTTTTGGACGAAACACATTGACTCCAAGACGATGATTGGTTTTCATATTAGTTTTTTCCCCCTTTCCAGGATGTCGCGCAAATGAAAATGGAAAGTGAGTTATTTGCTTATGGTCTTAACAGTCTACACGAGGAGACACGTCACTCCCTCACAAGAAGGGAGGAAAAACAGCTGTAAGCCCAACCGCTCTGCTTCTATTCCAAAGTCTTGCTCCTCGACGATCCCCACCAAATCCGATCTAGATAATTTATTCTGTTCTACCTATTTCATTCATACGTATACATTATTAAGCTAAATAATTTATATAACAAAATACTATTCCGTCTGATTCTGGCCAATAACTTTCCGTTTGCTATTCGCTTTGCTGATCTATAAACCAAGCACATAAAAATGATCTCATTCAATGCTTTCGTTCTTATTGTTATGAAGCTATATCGAGATAAAAATTAAAAATTACAAAAAACAACAAAAAAACAACGGGAATGAAGACAAATGTTTTATCTCGTTTAGCACGCCCTCTTCAAAATATCATTTAAAGAAGCATTTAACATTGTATGAAATAAAAACTTGTGCCATTTTGTGTGCACATAATAAAGAAGTTGGTTGTCTGAATTTAGAGCTGGCGCCGTTAAAACCCAGACACATTAGCAGGTAATCTATTAACATTGAAATTCGATTTTATATACTCGAAGGTTTCTCCTTGCCCAACAATGAACAATAACATATTAAGTAAGTTAGTTCTAATTATATGCCATTTATTATGTCTATATTAATTCGCATATATATATACATATATATATATATATACCTACAAAGTGATGTAAACATGGACAAGCTCTTACGTATAAAAGCTTATTTAATTTGATATTTTTTGTATACATACACACACACACAGATATATATATATATATATATATATATATATATATATATATATATATATATAATGGGTTAAGAAATTCCAACGAAAGAAAGATGTATATTTAAATAAGGGAGTAGTCACCAACAATGTGTATTTTTTAACATTATTTTATTATATCGTGTCTTGGTTTTTCATTGGGAATTATGTTTGGATCAATGTAATAATGTTTTTAAGTCATTGAAATCGTTTTTACGCGCGTTTCAGACGTTCAGTGATACGTCCTCGTCAGAAATTATTTTTAAAATATTTTAGAGATGCAAAAATGGCGATTTTCGTAGTTAATTTGAAATTGTTCCAAGGGGTGGAGGCTTGTAAGTGTTTATTATTCATTGGCATGCTCAATTTTTATTACTCTTTTCTTGCTCTTTTATTGGGCTTGTCGAGGGAGACCGCTGCCTGGCTATCTCTTTCTGCTAATGTTTTTTTTCTTTTCCTTAAGGGTGGGGTAGGGTGTGTGTGTTTGTGTGTGTGTTTGTGTGTGTGTGTGCGTGTGTGTGCGTGTGTTTGGTTTTGTTGGTTTGGGAATGTGTATATTGTTTTATAGTATTTTGGGGTTATCTGCTTCCTTAGGAAGGCGACTGTGGTCCGAGGTGAGGTTGTTACTAATGTGTATGTGTGAGGAGGGGGACTAGCTCTTCTGAAATACGGGTAGGGGTGCTTTCATTCTATTTTGATATTTATTTTTTGGATTCTTGGATTTTAGTATTGTGATCTTTCGTTTTAGTCTTTTCGGGTATTCCTTATATTATGTTTGTTTAGAAAGAAGGGTGTATTTAAAATATGCATAGGGGATTTTTTAATGTTTCTATTTATTTGTCTCCCCATGTGGGTAGTGCCAGACCCAGGATCGGTTCCTAGTGTGGGGAAGATTTTGTCTCCGAGAGGGGGCATTGGAGGGGGTATAGGTATGGGAGGGGGATGATAGAAGGGAAGATAGTTGTTTCAGTCATGAGGGGGTTCTTCTCCACTGACTGAGGAGGGAGCGAGGTGTTGGAACATATATTATACTATGGTTCTAGGTGTTTCCTAGTGTTGTTGGTTTCGAGGTTAAGTAGGGTTGGTATTGTTCAGTGTGTTGTATTAGAGATAGGGGTGTTATGTCTGTGTGTGGTTGTATGCGCGCACGTGTGTGTGTTTTAATGTGTCGGTTCTGATTTATGTGTTGGTGTTTATATGTGTATGTGTATGGATGTGCATGCGAGTGTACCTTGCATTTCATGTTTTTGTGTGATGATATTAGGCTCTGTTCAGTTCAGGAGTGAATCTGGTGATGAATATTTTTCCTGTGTAAGCAACTAAAAATAATTGTCTGTTTGGAAGATTGGCATTATTTTGAAGCTGTTTTCACTGCATGTGTGTACGTGTTTTGAAACATAGAGGTGTCTGTTATCTGCAATTTTGATGTTGCTCTTATGTAAGACCACTCTATTGCTGAAATTTTTGGTGGCGCCTATGTAGGATTTGTTGCATGTTGTGCATCTTAGTGCATATACTACATTTCTGGAGGTGCAATTTAGATCCTTTTTTGTGTTGAATGTTTGTGCTGGTTTTTTTAATGTGTATGTGTTACCTTCTATTATTATGCCACATACTCCAAATCGCGGTTTGTTGCATGTTGTAACTCTTTTGTAGTATGTGGGACGAGTTTTGAGGAAGTTAGGATGTGTTTTAAGTTTTTCGGTTGGCGTTTGCTTTTTATTATTTTTGTTGTTTTAAGTATGTTGTTTAGTTTGTCGTTCTGATTGAGGAGGATAAGGTTTTTTGTTATCTGTGTGAATAGTTCTGGGTTGTTTGTGTTGTGTGTAGAGAATATGCTAGAATTTGTTCTTTGTCGTGTCCTTTTGGGGTTCTTTGTTGGTCTATTGGAATTTTTTCAGCCAGTTCAATACCTTTCTGTATTAGTGGTAGTGGATATCCTCTTTTCCGCAGTGTTATTTGTAGTTCATTCAGTATAGTTGAACGGAGGTGTCTGTCTGTTACTATGGTGCAGACTTTACGTGCTAGGGAGTAGGGTATTGATTTTAGACAGTTTTTAGGATGGTGGCTTTTGAAGTGGAGGTATTGTTGAGTGTCTGTATGTTTGTGGTAAATGTCTGTGATTATGTTGTTGTTTTTTATTGTTACTAGGATGTCTAGGAAAGGTAGTTCTGTGGGGCTTTTTTCTAGTGTGAAGTGTATATTTTGGTGTAGATTTTGTAGCAAAGTGTGGAGTTCTTTGATATCCCCCCATGAGGTTCTCCAGAGGATAAAGCAGTTGTCTAGGTATCTTTTCCAAGATTTTATGAAGTGTATTCTTATATTGTGCCCGTACTTTTGCTCTATCCTTTCATAAAGGGTCTCTTCTAGGAAGGCGAGTGTAAGGGTGGCATATGTCGGTGCCACTTTGGTACCCATTGCTGTGTCTAGTATTTGGATGTAGTTGTCTTTATTGAATTAGAAGGGGTTGTTATTGAGGATTATGTCGATGATATCAATCACGAATTGTTTATTGAATCTGGGGTGTAGCGATCTTCCGAAGATAATTAATTGTAAAAAATTATATTAGATTTGCATAAAAATACAAAAACAGATTTAGATATAATTTTATATTAACACATGTGGGTTTGTTCATTTTTAAAGTTATTAATTATTGCAATTAATATCTCAAAAATATAGGCAATGCTAATAATGGTTTTTGTACATATATTTATCCACAGGGTTTCATTTTTATGTATATAATTTTCTTAAAATACTATTGTTGTTCATGCTAGTATACTTTGTACATTTTCTTATCTGTTCTAATATGTTTTAATAAGTGTTTATTTATCTGAAACTTTCAGAATTAAGAGGAAATACATGAAGATATTCAACATGCTTAAGGCCTATATGGCTATAACACAACTTGAACATGGTGTTAAAACGTTTTTTTTTAATTTCTAATGAGGGTAGTTATTTAATTGCCGCCCACATCGGCAATATTTGGCACACGGCCTGGAAAGTGGGAACCCCGCAGGCTCCCCTAAAGGAGGGGCACTCCTGCAATTTTAAAAAATTGCTGAGTAACCCCGTCGGCATTCCCCGGTCGGGGCGCCTCAGGCAGCAAGCAAGAAACTTACCCCACCGGAAAGCCCGGTGGCAAGGCCTGGGAGGGTGGACCTCTTAGGTATTACCCAGGTAGTGTACCTCAGTCCAACAAGTGCTGGGTCGGTTCCCGGCCCCTCACCTGTTGGGCTGAGTGTCAAGTGACGAATCATTGACTTGTACTACCCTGTCTCCCTGCAGCCGAAGCCGCTAGGAGACCTTCCCCATCAGAGTTCTAATGAGAGTATGACCCCAATGATTCCGACGATCTTACTTGTAAATTACGGTTAGGACAATGAACCAATCGGAAACCTCCAACTTTATTATAAAAATATCGAATATTTGGAATCAATTCAGATAGCTGTCAACCTCCGTCTTCAAATGACTGAATCATGACTGCATTGATTTTTCGCCGCCATATTTATCAAGAATGACTCAACACTTGAAATCGTGACTGCATTGATTCTTCGCCGATTTGATTTATTACGCTATCTTTGTTCAACATGAGGTCTCAACACTTTACAATCACATAATAAATCATTAGACCGCATTTGTATTCGCTGTTTTTTCACAACTTACAAAACATTAAATATCCAAAGAGTATAAAAGCAGGTGACGCAATATATGACATACACACGTATAATAATAAACTAATAAGAAAGCAGCTAAATGAAGTTTTCGTGAAACAAAAATCAGAGGATAAGATTGATTAAACACAAGAAAAATATCAAAGTCTGTACATGAGATAGATTTAAATAGGATAGAACTAGTGTTGCTGTATGATATTATTTCGTCGAGCACAAAAAGTGAGGTCCTGGATAATACCTTAAACTATATCCTTGCGGGCTTTGGGGAGTGTTGAGCCACCCTTTAATTGCCATTGCTCCCAGGTCCACTCTGATCCGGAATGGTAGTACCTGTTAGGGTCCCAACTATGGGTTAAATAGAAACCGACTTGAAAACAACAAATTCTATTAAAAAAAATCTTTGAAAACAACAAATATATTCTATTAAAAAATCTTTCTTCAAAATCTTTTAATTCGGCATTAAATAACCTGAAAAGGGTTAATATGCCGTAAAACAAAAACAACCAACAAACAGTTATCGAAGAAACACAGCTCGGCGAATGCGAATTATAAAGCTGAAAACGTGATTTTCGTACTTTTCAAACAAAACCTGTCTCACTCAAAGGTAGAATTACCAAAAGTGGAAAAGTACAACTGCGTGTTTTGTTTCGCATTTCACCCCGCAGCACGCGAGAACAAAAAGAATAACAGCGTTAACTATATTTTGTCTGAGTTATGTGACTTCTGCGCTCTTCTCCAAAATTATATTGCATTTCCTTTGACAGGAAATCTGCGTTAGATATAGCATTATTTGTATCAGTGGGAATCTCGCCGTGCGTGTCACCCATTAAGTCTTAATAGTATTCTTGTTTAGTCACGAAATTTGATAATAAAAAATACAGTCGATTCGACATTGTCAGATCGGAAGTGTAACGGTATTGTTAACATGAGACTTTGCAACATTTTAAAAAAGAAGGCTTGACTTTTAGTAGATAATAATTCCTTCTTGCTTATAACGACTATGACAATCGCTTTTCATGTGTGCACAAATGTGTAGTTGATCTAAGCATACACTGATATGAACTATTAAAACTTGCTCACGCTTTGTAAGGAATTATCACTAAAAAGATAGATCATGCAAAACGGTTTGTGATGATTACGTTAATAAAGAAAAAATAAAAGAATAAAGTTAAGAGAACAATAAAGGGGAAATATATGGAAATGAGAAGGAAAATACAAACTGTTTTACATTTTTAACTAGTCATCTTTTTCATATTAAAAATTCAGGTCTCTATCATCGTTTTACACTTTCACAATAGAATAAGGTAAGATTGGTAAATTACTACTTGCTACATTCATAAGAACAGGGGAGAATTTGAATGCCTACTAGACACTTTCCTCGAGTGTCTAAGGTCTGTCTGTACAGGGGTTTGTCAGAAAAACCTGGCATGAGGGTAATTTTACCATAAAAGTAAACCCTGACTAAATATTAAAAATCACATAGTATTCACTGCCCAAATAAGATCTCCTCACTATGGCTAACCCACATTAGCTTTTACGAGGAATGGTGCACCTCTCCAAGTGATGTTACCTCAAGTAATAGCACGAAGCTGGATACTCCACCAGACTAGATAAATTCTTTCCTGGAATCCAGTAAGACCAAGAGACCAAAAGGAAATATATACTACAACATATAAAAATGGTTAATTGGGGAAAGAAAAATTATGTTCTCAATTTCTTTACTAACTCAGTGTTTGAGAGATAAAGAACTGAAATGGAACATTCAAATATCTATGTATCTCATATAGATTTCAAGTGTTAGCCCAAGGTCGTGGGCCCCTTGATTTCTGAGAACTTCGACTGAAGTAAAATGAAACAAAAGGAAGAACATTATTCGACAAAGTATATACTAGTTTATCCTTTCACTTCAATATAGTTACTAGTTCTAACTTCTGTTGCAAAGCTATTAATTCCTTAACAGGTCTCATAAATACAAACGCAATCATCTTATTAAAGCCCCCGGGAATTATTTTATTGTCTGCAAAGGTAATTTACAGCCAAGCACTTTTTTTTCGAATTATTATAAGAAAAAAACAAAAATCATTCCATGGATGTAAAAAAAAAATAAACAAAACACGCGCTGTTTTATCTGATTCGATTTAGTTTTAATAATTAATCATAAAGCGAGAATGAATAATAAAACAGGCGTATTATCAATTTGCGAACATTGGTAACAATAGAGCAAAGTAGTCTAAAGAAATTGTTTTTTCACAGTTGTTTTTAATACAAAATCGTTCAAATCGTACATATATGACGCCATGTCAGTAAATACTTGGGATGAAAAAAGTTAATAAAAGATCATCAAATAAGTAAAAAAAAAAAAAATTAAATTGGGTATTTTTATTTAATTTGGGAATTGGGTATTTTATTTTGAAAAATATATATAAACTGTATTAATTGCGTTTAATGCCTTGGAAGGAGTTTAATGGCTTCGCGGAAGGAGTTCATAGCATATATGATTTTCTTTATCAGGAAAGTATTTACATTCGTCACAGTTAAGAAATACATAAGCACATCTGTAACATAAATTGTAACTATTGAATACAAGCACTAACATATAAGGTGGCCATTGGCATCGAATATGTTTCTATATAAAAAATGGCTTTCCATGTAGTAGAAACATCTCAAGAGAAGATCCTAACTTACCTTATATGAGCTTCCGGGTCGCACTTGCTGACATTACTGCGGAGTAATTATCTTTAATAGTATATCTGAGAAAATTACCACTTATCCTTCAACTAACATTCACATATGTGGAGACTTCAATGTTCATAATGGGAAATCGTTAACCCACTCAAACAAGACTGATTATAAGGGTAGGTTCTGTCACTATTTGTCCATTACTTTGACCTCACACAAATTGTTCACGAACGCACCTGTGTGCCCGACACTCAGAACCAGTTTGCAAGTCTCCCTGACCTTTTTTCTCGCAAATTACTCTAAACTATGTTAATCTTTTATTCTTCCTCCACTGGGATCTTCCGACCTTACTGTTGTATCAGTTAAGATAAAAACGAAATGTAATTAGTCCTTAGACGAACCTCTCCATCGTCCTGTATATCGATACTTTATGGCTGACTGGGATAGCTTCCTTAAGTTCATATGAGATCTACATCAACGTTCCATGTGTAAAAAGCATGTGTCGTCTATAGTATAAGACATGAGGGAATGGTAAATTGTAGGCATAGACCGTTCATCCCCTCAAATAAGTTCCAGCCGTGAGTCTCTGCAGAATGTGCTGTATCCATTGCGCACAGAAATTACTTTTTTCCATTGTTTCCAACGTAATAGATGTACTAAGATAAAAGACGCTTTTTGGATTGCCCGCAACTACTGTAAAAAAAGTAATAAAGAACGCGAGAGAGTTGTATGTTCAGTCCGTCAAGTCAGAAGTAGCTTAGCGGATACTTGGTTTCCACCAGTTTTGGCAAATAGCAAACATAATTTTTAACAGAGTCATTTGCTCTATCCCAAGTATCATCAATGAAAAGCCAAACTATTTGCCAAAATCTTTGCAGCTAATTCTACACTATGCGACCAATGCCGCCAACCCCAAGTATTTCCTCCTGTATCACAAAACACGCTATGCGACATACAAATATATATGTACGTGATGTTGCCAAGCTAATCAGAAACCGTGATTCCAGTAAAGCAGCTGGCTCTGACGGCATTTCAATTATAGTGCTCAAAAATCTTCGACCAGAATTTGGCCCCATACTTACAAAACTGTTCAAGCGTTGTCTTAAGGCGAATTGCTTTCCAACACCTTAGAAAATCTCACTAGTATGCCGTGTATAAAAGAATGCAGGTGATCGCTCATCTCCCTTTCAGTACAGGCGAAAAGATCTCCTGTACCCCATGGGTAAGTTGCTGGAATATGCGTTAAATAGAGAAGTAATCAAACATCTTCTTTGTTACATGCAATATGGTTTCCGTTCTGCAAGATCAACAGCGAATATACTTACCAGTATATCTTATATTGATTAGCAAATATCTTAACGGGGGGTCCTTTCTAGGGCAATTGCTCTTGACATATCAAAGGTATTCAATAAACGGCTATTTCACAATATATCTGGCTGGTTAGAAATGTCTTCTTATTTCTCCCTGATAGATTAATAAGAGTAGTGGTTGATACGCAGAAATTATAAGCTCACAAAATTAATGCTAAAGGCTTTCTGGGGTCCATCTTGGGCCCAACTCTCTTTCTGATCTATATTAATGATCTTCCAAATTACATCCTTACATCAGGCGTTAACATCCATTTTAACGACACAACCATCTATGGTAGCTCACCAAACAACGTAAACGGCCAAGTTCTCTCTGGTTTTCTCTCCTCTGATCTTGAGCACGTGGTACAATGAGGAATGAGCTTGCTGGTTATTTTTAATGCATCTTACACCAAGCTTCTGTCTTTACATCACCACGCTTATCACCATCTGAGATCAATTGAAATGAATGGCTCTCTTGTCTTGGGAAGGATTCAGTTTTTGACAATTCTGGGCGTTAACTTTACTCCTGATCTTAAATAGAACATCAAATCCGTTGCCAATGGTCGCTGGACAAATGGTCGGATCCTTCTATCAACCCAGTACATATATAACTGCTGATGCAATTCTCTACCTATATAAGAAGCAGACATGTCACAAAACAGAGTACTGTTGCCATATAGGCCATTTGATTTTTGTAATTAAATAAAAATCCATAAAAAGATTAACCTTGCTTCACGCCAGTCATGGATTATTATAATTTCTCTTCTCTAAAAGTGAAAATGCTAATGAACCCTTTTTAAGTTTTAAATTTTCTTGCCTTATATTATCAATTAATGTCGAAAGGGTCAGCTCATCGTAGCCAGATATGACTGTATTTATATAAAGAACTTTACAATCCAAATATATTGTTCGACTGAATAACACAAAAAACAATTTACAAAGTCCTTATTCCGCGGAGTTTCAAAGAATGCTACTTTTGAAGAATAAAGAGAATAAGGGGGGGGATAAAAACAACAGTAGGCAGTCCGGAAAAAGAGAGGTGTTAAATTTTAGAAATTATTTTTTTAATATAAAAAAAAACATGTAAAGTTTTGTTTGTACTGTAATTGCTTTATGTATTACAGTCTGTGAATTTTTGGCCAAAGAAAATAATCATTTTATACCAATCACTTAGTTTAAAACAAACTTTGTTTTAAAAAGTTTTATTCGACGTTTTATTATATTAAGTGACTTGAGTGAAATTCAAATGTATTTTCTTATTTCGACGAAGAAACCATCTTTGCTTGTCTGCGAGTTTTTTTTCTACAATCTCTACAATCATATAAATTCAAATTTATATCTGTGTATGAGTTCGTCTTCTATAGACTCCGAACGTTTTCAACGAATTTTCTTTAAATGTTACAGAACTTTAGTGAATTATTCTGGGAGTGATATTAGTTGCGTTCTGTCTCAGAAAATCTCCGATAATAAGCGATAATCAAAACTGTTATTTTAATTTATCTATCATCGATAAACAATTTTTCCATTTCGTCGATACGAAACAATGATAGAAAAACGGGCCGTGAAAATTCTACTGTGGGTAAGATGATATCTTTTTTCTTTTGCATGCGATGGTCTGTAGGTTCGAACTTCGAACGTAAATTTCTAATTTATTTTCATTAATTGCAAAGAATTTTATAAAACTTGAAAAATTTCCGTGTATTTATTTCTTTTTATATTTGCATGGCGTGGTCTGTAGGTTCAAACCCCCGCACGTAAATTTCTTAATATTTTTTTCGTGAACTGGAAAGAAGTTTATTTATAAGATTGGGAAAATTACGTGTGTTTGTGTATATTTTGGAAATATATATTAGTTTTGCAATAAAAGCAGGCTGGAATATTATGGTGCCTCACTTAAAATTTATAGTTGATTGTAAAAAAAAAAACAACAAAATCGTAAACTAGGAAAACATAATTTCTTTGTCGAAATAAAAAAATGCATTTGAATTTCACTCAAATCACTTAAAATAATAATACCTTAAATAAAACTGTTTTAACTAAGTTGCTTTAAACTTAGTGTTTGGTAAAATGATTATTTCCTTTAAGCAAAAATTCACGTACCGTAATACCTCAAGCAATTACAATACAAACATAACATAACCCATTTTATATTTAAAAAAAACTTTAATTTAAAACCCCTCCCCGGGCTGCCTACTGCTCTTTTGATCCTCGACTTCTCCACACTTGGCCGTCCTTTAATTAAAGTACCATACTATTCCAGTTTATATTGAAGAAATAATATATATGTTTTATAATATACAGACACGTAAATTTTCCAATCTTATAAACTTCTTTCTAAGTAAAAAAAACATTAAGACATTTATGTGCCGGGTTGGAACATACAGACCACGCAATGAAAACAAAAACAAAACAAAAGAAAAACAAACACGTAAATTATCAAATCTTAAAAAAATCTTTGCATTTAATGAACAAAAAATTTTAAAATTAACGTGCGGAGTTTGAACACAGATCATGTCATGTAAAAAAAAAACGGCAAAATAAAAAAAACGCTATCAACTTAGCGCAGTAGAATTTTCACGGCCCGTTGTTCTATCATTGTTGCTAAATGACGATATAAAAATGACCTTACTAGTGATAGATACATTAAAATAACGGTTTCGGTTATGGATTATCGGTAATTGTCGGGGGTATTCTGAGACAAAACTGAACGAAGATCATTCCCAGACTTATACAGTAAATTCTGTAAATTTATAAGAAAATCTGTTTAACAGTTTCGCAGTTTATTAGGACAGAACGCATACACACACAAAGTTGCATTTATATAATTGCTGAAGATTGATTGATAGATTGATAGATAGATAGATAGATCGATTGATATATAGCCAGACAGACGAATAAACAGACAAATTATATATTACGAGGAATAATTTGCCAGGTGGAGCAATTCGCTAAAAAAATGTAAAAATTGAAAATGATAATACCGTGCATCGAATTTCGTCTGTGTTGTTTACCATATCACGTCAGCTGTTATTTGTGATTGGCGATATATGCCCTGGGAAAGTAACTTCTGATTAATGTTTAGTTTTAAAACATGCAAACAAACAAATGATTTGCAGCAATTTGATTGTCTTTTTTTGCAAATGGAACTCATTATTAAGAATAAAATAAAGAAATCTTTATATATATATATATATATATATATATATTTAATATATATATATATATATACATATATATACATATATACATATATATATATATATTTAAATAAGGGAGTAGTCACCAACAATGTGTATTTTTTAACATTATTTTATTATTCCGTGTCTTGGTTTTTCATTGAGAATTATGTTTGGATCATTTTAATAATGTTTTTAAGTCATTGAAATCGATTTCAATGACTTAAAAACATTATATATATATACATATATATATACATATTTATATATATATATGTATATATATATATATATATGTATATATATATATATATATAAGTCGTGCCTAATTTTTTTATCGGACGGTGTTATGAGTTCGATCCTTCTCGAAGAAACTAGGTAGTGTGGGATAGACATACATTCATTCTCGAAAAATAATATTGGTCAAAAACTTACATCGAATAGTTTCAGTCCCCGGTCTTGAGACATAAGATATAACAGTGAATCAAATAATAGTTGGAACATAATAATAATTTGTATGTTACATTTCCAAATTATCACAATCAGAAACTAACTGGTATTTTAATGAAAATATTCATAATCTTAGTATTGATCTATATAGCTCTCTTAATGGGAACATAATGTTATTTATTCCTATGTAATCACTAGGGCTATGCCAAGAAGATATTCTTATAATTGCTTTGACTCTCGAGTATATATACGACACAGTTAATCAATTGAGAACACCATCGCTCTGCCTAAGAACATATAAGATATTAATTGATATATACTAGAGTCAAAATAATAAAAATAATATTCTCTTGTAATAGCCCTCGTAATCACAGTCATGTACATATTGAATAAGCACATGATATCTCTCTCTCTCTCTCTCTCTCTCTATATATATATATATATATATATATATATATGTATGTATGTATATAATTTATTCATATGGACATTGATGGCTATATATGTGCATACATGTTTCTATAATCAGGCGTTATTGGGGAGACTCTGTTTTCAGGTGAAGAATTGCCCTCGTAGTCTACCCAATAACGGGTGATTACAGAAACATGTATGCATATATGTAGGCATGAGTGTTTGTTTAAATAAATTTAATAGACCTTTTTCATAGGCACATGTTGTTTCAGTTGATTTACTTCTAGGAAACTAAGCTACGCTGCCATAATATATATATATATATATATATATATATGTACGCACGCACACACACACACATATATATATGTATATATATATATATATATATATATATATATATATATATGTATATATATATATAGTGCGTAATAAAATATATATGGCCATTAAGCTACACTGAATATTCCGCGTTTCATCCATTCTAGGATACTTCAGGCTTCAGAATCCTAGTGGATGAAACGTGGAATATTCAGTGTAGCTTAATCGCTATATATATATATATATATATATATATATATATATATATATATATATATATATTATAACTTACTAACTACCTACGTATTGAGCAGTGTTGAAGTAAATGCTTAAAGTTCACACATAAATTTATACTTTCGAATATTAATTTATGTGAGTAAATAAAGTAGGTATATATATACATATATATACATATAAATAAAGTAGTTATATATATATACATATATATATATATATATATATATATATATACGAACATATGTGTAATATGACTATTTTTATACATGGATTTACGTCATATTTGAAATCGTTTTGTAGCACATTTAATTTAGGCAGTATTACCTTTTCATTGATATAACATACGTTAATTAACTATGTTAATTAACTATGATAAAAAACTATGTTAATTAAAAAATAAGAAAAAAACACAAAAAAGTAAAGCTGTAGGCAAATATTTATTAAGAATGTAAACTGCTCGAGATAATCCAATTGCATTTTCTCCTTTCGAAATCGACAGGTTGATTTATAAAAAAACATTTGCAGTATAAGTGGTGTTACCTTACTAAAGGACTGTAAAGATTAACTCAAATAACAAGTTCAGGTATAACCGAATATATTTCACAAGAAATTTAAGACGCAAAAATTGTTGTCGGTGTTTTTTTTTTGTTTGCGATTTTAAGAAATCTGTAGTCTATCTTTTTTTTTGCGAGAATTAGGTACGACATTGTTAGAATTAGGAGTTTCTTAATGATTAGTGAATGGATAAATCATCAAACCAATAATATGTATATATATATATATATGTATATATATATATATACATATATATATACATATTATTGGTTTGATGATTTATATATATATATGTATATAAATATATATATATATATTTATATCTATCTTCTATATATCTATAAAAACAGAGATGTGTGTGCCACAGACGATTTCTGATTGGTTAATCCAATAATCACATCTCCTAAAAAACTACGGTTCGTAGGCTTTTAACTTTACCATAAAATATTATGGCTTTATTTATTGTCCATCTTGGAAGGGTTTAATTTTTTCCTAACTTGCGATTTACAAATTACAAAAATACGAAACTAACTTACAATCTAACAATCGAACCTCCGACATCACGGCCGCCATTATGAAACTAAACTAAAAAAAAAAAAAAAACGCGCGTCCACTCGTGGTCTTTACATTTCGGGTTTGGGTACTTGTGCAGTTTTCCATTGACATTAAAAAATGGAAATATTTTTTAAAAAAATATATTGTACGTACTCGTCATGGGATAAAGTTTTCCTACAGAAAAAATCACGTAATTTCATCAAGTAGTTATTTTTTATAGCGAAAAAAGAAAAAAATAAACGCTACAAGCGAAATTAAACAGAAAGTTCAAGTAGGGGGATTTACCTTTTTTTTTATAGCGAGGCCAAATTTCGCGAATTTGGCCTTTTTTTAAAGCAGTTTTGCCTTCAAAATTTCTGTTTGGCCATTTTCTTCACCGATGAAATAAAAAAAGCAAATAAAAACAACGCAATAAAACTTTTAAAAAATACAGCACACTTTTGTTGTTCTTGTTTGTTTTTTTTTGGTAATTTTCCTTATTTTTTATTTTTTCAAGATTATACTATTAAATGGACACTATTTTGCCAAATTAGCCCCCACCCCCCCAAAAAATGCACAAAAATTCGAGATTTAAGGTTTTGACGAGATAATTTAGCGAATTGTCCGGACTATTGCGAGATAACCATCCATTAGTTTTTCCTGAAATTTTGCCACAAATTGTATTTCATTACATAGATGTGCATAGTAACAACATTTTTTTGCCGAAAATTCCCGTTGCGTCTCCAGATTTCATCGGTGAAGAAAAAGGCCAAACAGAAATTTTGAAGGCCAAACTGCTTTAAAAAAAGGCCAAATTCGCGAAATTTGGCCTCGCTATGTTTGGTTAAGAATCAAGATGGCTGAATTATTAATTACTCCCTTATAAGACTATCATTACACACAAAAAAAAAATAGATTTATTTTTGGGTAAAGTTCCCCCGGGTTTTCCTTTCACTTGAGTAAATAATGGTATTTTGTTATATATATGGCGTACTATTATCCTTACATATATTATGTTTATGTTTATAACAACATCTTAATACGGCGCTGCTGATCCATAGTCGTTTCGACTGACGGATGCCACGGATGTCTGTGTGTGTCTGTGTGTCTGTGTGCATTTCCCTACGCTAAAACTCTGTCAATTTTAAGCCTAGAGATTCGAAAATTGATATACAGGGTACTGAGATTTGGGAAAATCGATGTGATAGGTTTTCGACAGAAATTTGTCGATTAAGTGGTCAATATTCAACGATTTGATCTTTGAGAACTCTACCAAACTCCTCCTACAATTTTGGGTCTAAACAGTAAATACGTGATATTTTAGATATAGATTCCTTGGACATGGATCTAACTTATTAACTTTACCTGATCTCTAAACAATAAATGTTAAGAGGTCATAATAGGGGTCAAAGTTTTAAACAATTGACCGTTTTTTTTCTCAGCATTAACCTCAAAACACCTGGGCAACGCCGGGCACCGATTGCTAGTATATATATATATATATATATATATATATATATATATATATATATATATTGGTATTATTACCAATTTTATGAATAGAAAAGTTCTCCTTACTCTTCTACCACGCCAATTATATGTATCTTTAAGCATTTTTCATTATATTAAACGCACCCATAGAGATAGCAATCCTGTCCTCTTACCACCTCCATATAACCACACTTCGTATATCATGACAGAAGAAACTTAGAAATATTGCTGCATAGTACCTAACATATACCGAGCTCTAAAAATCAATATTATAATCTTGCAACTAGCCCCCCACAAAAAATATATACACGATTTTATAGCTGGTACTTGCCGTATAGGATGAACCTGGCAAAAATACCACTTTATTGATAATAGACACCCCACAAACCGTTAAAATAGAACTACCACGCAGCTACACTATACCCCCAATTTAATCTTAAAACATATACCCTTAAATTTAAAAATAAACCCAACACTATGTTAAAGACCATATACACTTTTACACATCATACTATATATAACAGGCTTCTCCGTTATTTAGAATTCCATAAAGCTTACCACAACATTCTATAATTTCACAGTCTTCTTCGCTCCTAATGAACACTACGCTAGACGCCGCGTCTCCACCATGCTATCTAGTACATTCTCTACTCTTCTGATGAGAAGTATTCGGTTTCGAAATGCCTTGGCATAAAGAGTCCCTTCTACCACCCAAATTTTGCTTGAATTCCATTATTAAAAAAATTAACTAATCTATATCCGCCAATATATAGTTTTCTGACTTCATTTAATACTCCTGTTGTTACATTGTATAAGCTCCAATGATCATTTTTAAACTTGGCATTATCCAGATAAGTCTCCTCTTGAGGATTTGAACTCTATCTTTTCCTCTTACGCATTACTATCTCTCTCTCTCTCTCTCTCTTTCTCTCTCTCTCTCTCTCTCTCTCTCTATATATATATATATATATATATATATATACAGCTGTACACGGCCACGCGTTGCTGTGGGTCAGTTTGTTAAAATGAAACACATTCCTCAAGAAAAATTGAATTTTGTTCGTTTATTTACTTTTATTATTTTTTGCAATTTGTTTAATCAATAAAAATTGTTATCCCCCCCAAAAAAAAATAGATTAATTCTTTACAATAAATTGTTAGGTGAAAGTTTTTTTCAGGAAACTTGCACCTTTTTTTCAACGAAATTTGGAAGTAAACGTTTCTCTTTGAAAACGGAAATTTTATTATAAAAAGAACAGATGAATGCTTTACATGAACACTGTAAATAGTTATGTGAATGTAGAGAAAAGGTTGATTCTTTTTTCAAGAGAATGTACAAATTATGTTTTTAACAGATGTTCAGAAAATAAACAGAAAAATACTTCCTTCATTAATTATGCAGAAAAATAAATAAACTGTTGATTTAGTGTTTCAACATTATGCTTAGAAATTACGATAAAACTTGCTGAGTATGCACTGTTTTACGGTTGTTGTAAAAATGGAACGGAAACTTTAATATCGCTCCGTTTTAATCTTTCCTTATTTTTTAATTGTGCCCCCCAAACGAATATAAACAAAACAGTAACATTCAACAATTGTACTTTATGGATATAAAACACAAAACATTTTTAAAAAAGTTCATAACGAAAGGGAAATAATTCCATTTTTAAACCAAAAAATCAGTTTGGTATATCTTTTTGTTATTTTTACATGCCCAGCTTACCATTCACATCGGAAATGACCACATTTATAGGTTTTCGGGCACGTTTACAACGAATAAACACTTCAAACTAGTAGATGTATCAGAATTTTTATAGGAATTTTTTACACCCCTATCACGAAACTGCGAATAAAATATAAAACATCGTAATTTCTCTTTTAAAAGTGGTTTGTTTATTTTCTTAATGGATTATACTCCCCAAAAAAAAACTATTAAAGTTTTTTAAAAGTAAGAGAAATATTTTTTTCATTTTTTTAAAAAAACAGAAATAAATTTTACGAACTCAATATTTTTCAATTTTTAAACTTTAAAAATCTATAAAAATTATTCTATTAATTCCATTTTTTAGGATATTTTCAGGATCAATGAAATTTTATGCTCTTTTCAACCTAACCGAATATAATATTTTAGACAACCGTTTTTTTTTAATTCACGCCCCCCATTATCAAGTGTCTATTAAAAGGCAAATAATTAACTTACACACAAAAGTTTTATATATCACAAATTGAAGAGAAAAGGTCAATAAATAATATATTCAAATTTAAAACAAAAAAAGTAATGTTTTTTAAAAATTAACCTGTAAAGTGCGAAGTATTTTTATAAACCACGTTGTTTGTTTTTTTTCTTTTGTATTTTTCTAATAAAATCTTGGTCCTTGCTCCTTTAATTGAAAAAAAAAGTAGGGCTTGGATTACGTTTTTCGAGTAGTTATAAGTTTGGAAAGACAGGGGCTCGACTAATTTACGCCTCTGATTTTGAAATGTCTCTTAAAAAGTAAATAATTAATTTACTCAATAAATTTTTATATATCGCAAATTGAAGAGAAAAGGTCAATAAATAATATATTCAAATTTAAGGCAAAAACAATGTAGTGTTTTTAGAAATTTACCTGTAAAGTCCGAAGTTTAACACCTTTTTTAAAAAAAACACGTTGTTTGTTTTTTGTTTTCTTTTAATTAAACCTTGGCCTTGCGCCTTTTATTGAAAAACAAATTAGGGCTTGAGTTACATTTTTCGAGGAGTTATAAGCTTGGAAAGACGGAGTGTAAATATTCACTATTTTTCACGAAATTTCTGACATACCTACCAATCTACCCATGTTAGAACGGCTTTCGGAATAGACACCCCTAACCTTGCCAGCATACCCGAAAAGCTATAAAAGTTGACGTGTCGAATGTGAACGATAAGTATAACATAATGTAAAAATGAACCGAATTTAGAAGGGAAAGAAATTCAAATTTCCATTCCATTTTTACAACAACCGTAAAGCAGAGCATTCAATGCAAATTTTACATAACTTACTATATTAATGCTATTTTTTAAGCAAAAACATTATTTAGGTTTGGCTATAAATTCCTTAACTCATTTCACCCTATATAATTTAGGTAACTGAAATAGGAATCTAATTGAATCTTTAATTTCCTGAATACTATGCGAGAAATTCATTTTTCTTCGAGTTATATCGAATTAATTAATACGGATTTTAGGAGCTTTTTTCGGAATGTTCCTGTAAAAATTATTTTTGATTGTTACAAATTACGATGCTTTACTTATATAAAAAAACAAAAATAAATTCTTGCGTTTTTATTTACTACTGAAAACCATAACTTTAGTAAAGGTATTTTTGTTTAAACAAAATAAAACATTTTCACGAAGAGTAAAGTACAAATAATTAGTTCATTATATTCTACGATCATTATTGGATAAATACTGAAATTTTCATTAAAATTGGTTAATTTTCTGATTTTTGGTGAATTTTAAGTAAAGGGAGGGGTAAAAATGTTCATACACTTTGAGCGTCGGCATTCATTTTGTCTGTACCTACCATTTTTCGAGGAATATTTGAAAGGAAAGCGACAACGTGTGGGTCATTTAAATCAAATTTCAATCACATGGTTACATTATCAATAAGCATGTGATTAAACCCATTGAAAATGAAGGATATTGTAAACACATTCTGTTTAAATCAAGCCTGTAGTGCTGATACAAGTTAGTGATGCAGTGTTGACAACTGAGATTTAAAAAAAAACACGAGATCAGGAAAAAGATATGTCCAGAAAATCGGTAGATTTTTAACTTTTATCATTTTCAAAAATCGCTAATTCATCCCCCCCCCCAAAAAAACCTCCATCTACAATAAAAAAATTATAAATATAGTATATTCAATATATACAATGTTCCGTGTTTTCTTACTATATGTGTCTGGAATTATATTGAAGCGGTTAGCTCCCCAGAAGGCTTACATATTTTATCAGCTAGTTTTACATGTTTTTTCAGAGAGGGTATTTTTTTTTTTTGCAAGAAACAAATCATGAACTCAAACTTTTTATAATACAAGTTAAACTGAAATATACTGCAAATTAAGCATCATAATAATGATGCAACATATTTTGAAATTAGAAAAAAACTTTGTTTTAGCATGTTAAAAGTATTTAGGTTGGAAGATAATTAAATTCTACTGTATTGGTATAAGTTTTTTTTTGCTGTTTTTTCTTGCTTTTTACAATTTTCGACTAAATACTTCTAAATTTTAAACTAAACTTCGGCGGTTGGGATGCCCCCCACCTAAAATGTACTTGAAAAAATCGATTTTATAGCGAGATTTAAGAATGTTTAGCCCCCCCCCAAAAAAAAATAGGTGAAAAACAAAACAAATAATAAATAATAATAAATAATTGTACCAAAGGCAATAAATACTACTTTTTTTACTTACATGAATGAGTTTATTTTATGTTTAAAGTATTTTCAACTGCTTTTCTTTATTTTTTAATCTAAAATAGCGGGTGCGAAATATCTCCAGATTTTCTAGAATTCTCCAGATCTAGCAGGAAAACCGCTAAATTGGAAACACTGGTCACGTGACAGGAAGCGGTAATAAATAATTGCCCCTAAATAAAAAATGGCCTATCGGTACAAAGAAAACCACTTATTTATCCTAGAAAAAGTAAGTATAATGATATAATTAAAAAGAAATATATTAAAACACACATGGATATAGTAAACATATTATACCAAACTGTGGAAGCCATCCGACCAGTGGTTTTTAGGACTATTAATTGCGAACGAACCAAGAGTTACATTTATATATATATATATATATATATATATATATATATATATATATTTATATTTATATAAATTGAAAGTGTCTGTATGTGTGTGTCTGTTTGTCTGTATATATATATATATATATATATATATATATATATATATATATATGAAGTGAACGTGTCTGTGTGTCTGTGTATCTGTCTCCTTACGCAATAACTCTGTCAATGTTCGGTCTACAGACTCGAAATTTGATATACAGGGTACTGAGATTTGGCACAATCTTTGTAATCCGTATTCGGCCAGAAATTTGGTTTTATAGGAGTCAAATTCCATGATTTGACCTTTGAGAACTCTACCAAATGCCTCCAACAATGTTGTGTCTAAACACTTGAAATTTTAGCTACAGGTTCCTTAGACATGGATTTAACTAAATAAATTCATTTGAGCACAAACAACAAATGTTAAGGGTCACAGTAGGAGTCAAACTTAAAAACAATTTTGACCCCTTCGGTCTCTACCAAATTACTCAGAAATTTCTTGTCTAAACATTTGACATTTTACATAAAGGGTATTCATAGATAGGACAATCTTTTTAATAGGTTTGGGTCGAAAATTTGAACAACCAAAATATAAATGTATGTATGTATGTATGTATGTATGTATGTATGTATGTATGGATGGATGTATGTGTGCATGCCTGCCTAAAACTTTCGACAGAGGCGACGGGGTTTTACCGTTTTGTATCGTTTGGAAGTTCGGCATTTCAGACGACAAATATGGAAAATTGGTTAAAAACATTTATATCTTCACGTTCAACTGATTGCTTTTCTACTATTGCCTAGCCTTAATTAAAACCTACGTCAGTTTTGGTGGTTCGATCGTCTTGACAGCAACAACGTCAGGTTTTTTTTCCTCCGTTCCTTTCCTCCATTGCGGAACGGGTTCGAGCCTGCCTTCCTACTACCACTTTTGTTTTGCTTAACATACACCGCTAAACACCCAGGCAACGCCGACACATATGCTAATATATATATATATATATATATATATATATATATGTATATATAATGGTTGTATGGATTAATTCCCTAAATGTCAATCCGAGGAAACTTACGTGATTATTATATAAAGCGCTCAATGCAATAATGTATTCAGTATATTATAATTTCTGTTCGTCTTCATCATTCCCTTTAAGCAGTAGAATATTTAAAATTTGTAGACGGTCAGTTCTAGTAGATAAAATAACGTCAAGCTGAAATATTAGGTGTATTATTGTATAAAATATTAGAAAAGAAAATGAAGGTATATATCGATTGTAAGTATATAAGAAGGCATTTTAGATAAAAATATGGATTTTATGAAGACAGATTCGTTTTCAAAATTTTTATTACTTCAGAATTCATCTAATTTCAGATCTAAAATCTGCTAAATACGTAATACATAAGCGACTACAAAGACAGAAAAACTTCAATGTACGAATACACATCGCTTAACACGCAGAAACTACATGAGACTAAAAAATTGAAAACAAAATAAAAATATTTTGAAACCTTTAAATACTCCATGAATGCCACCCTCGCCAAATTTTCCTGAAAAAAACACTCGTCTAGCCAAGACCACTATCAATAATTTCCCACGCTTTTTTATCTGTAACTTGACCTAAATGTTGATTCCATGAACAAGACGGCTTTATTAGAACTACATGCATGTAAAACTCTTCCGTTTGCCTGCTTTCCAGCTGACTACAATCTGATTGTCTTCAAGTCCAACGTAAACAAGTTCTTGATGAACTGCCCCCTAAGTAATCCAATTTACAATATTCCCACTACTTATGTTTACTACGCTACAATCACATTTACTAATGTATACCCATTAACCCTTATCCTCTGAGCCTTGATAAGTGGCAATTCGTGTGTAAAAAGATAAATGGCGGGATAATCATGAGAATCCAACGAAGATGTTATCGGTCCAAATAATCTGAACCGCCCTCTACTCTAGTTGTTACTTTGTTTGGATTCCCAGAATTTAAAACGCTCTCCCTCTTTGCTGTTGGTCTTACTTTAGTAAAACGAAGCGCTGTAAACGTAATGTAAACATACATCATTTGCACACACTCCTAAGTTTCAATGGTTTAGAAAAAACAATACGTTGAATGACAATATGCTTGGCCAGAAGTAAAAGTTAAAAACAGATGGGCATATTGTTTTCTTTCTATCTGATAAATTACTATTCCCGTTTGTTTTCACACAATCTGTCGTAACTAAATTTTATTATATTTAACCCTGTTTCTCTCACACTCATACATATATATATATATATACATATATATATATATATATATATATATATATGTGCATATATATATATGTGTATATATATATGTATGTGTGTATGTGTGTGTATTTATTTAAACGTCGGAACCTTTTTTTTACTTGAATAATCACAAATTGTTTCACTCGAAAGGATAAAAATATTATCCTGCCCATCTGTTCAGACAATTCAAGTCCAAATAAATTAAAAACAAAAAAACAGAAATTCTTTAAAATTACAAATGAGCATAAAAATAACGAAGAGTTAAAGAGATAAAGGACAGAGAGGGGAGAAAGAGGGCTGAGGGGGAAGACAATTTAAAAGGAAAGCAGAAGAAAAGGAGCGGAGGGAGATATATAGAATGTATGTAGTTAGAATTATAATTAACGATTAAAAATAAAAAGGAAGAAATTAATGAAGATTAAAATGAATTAAAAAGAAGAGAGGAGATTATTTGTCAAGAAGTCATGAAAAGAAAGGACAAAAGAAAACGGAAAAGGGAAAATATTACGGAGTAGGAAAAGTGATCCCAAAAAGTATAAATGACGTAAAGGAGTCTGTCACAAGTGTCAATAGAAGGCAGCAGTAAAATAAATTGCACGTGCCAATGCAGATATAAATTGGTTAGAAATTCTGTTGTGTCCAGCTACTGTGGTGATGGCAGAATAAGCAAAGGAATGTTTGCTGCCCTGTTTATTATTTATTTATTACTATTATTATAAAACGTTTCTGTTTCGAATCGTTCTCTTTTACGTTTCTTGTTTACTATTCTTTTTATGATTGTTTTTACTTTTACGGGGCTGTGTGTTTGTCACCGTTCTTACATATACAGGTGTGTGTGTGTGTGTATGCTCTTACGTATGTTACGTGCAGTTCGCTGATATATATGTGTGTGTGTGTTATATTATCTTTACACCGTTTCTTGCCTTGGAAGGTCTCGATACGTATCTGTAAATGTAGAATGTGTACATACTTGCTTTCCTTGGCCAGCGGATGATATCTTCTTGGACGCTGGTCTGCCATCTCGTTGGGGAGTGGTCACTGCAGACAGATTCATTAATGACAAATAGATGGACTGAAGCTTCAATCTTTTATTAAAGGCCAACCCATATCTCGCAACCTGGTTATCGGAGAGGCGAATGCCCGATCTGCATTCTCTGCTGCGCACAACCAACTCTCTGCCCATGTAGTCGTCAACCGGAAGCCCACGACCACAATTCCCGTGTTATCCATAATTTCCGGTGCATTCTCTGTAGGTTGATACCTGTCAAACCTTACCTTTTGTGACCCTGCCAACTCGCTGATGGAAAATGAAAATATACTTACATAACTTTCTATTTCTAAAACTACCTATATAGCAATTAAGCTGGGATTCCCAATACTACATACATGCATCAAATAAATTTAAGATAAGATCTCTTATATAAATGAAATTGGTAATGATTATAGATTTATCATTAGTAAATAATTAGTAAAATATTATAGGATTAATAATTATCATATTTAATATTAATTCTTATGAAATAAAAGATAAGTAACTGTTGTTGTTGTTGTTCTTCTTCTTCTTCTTCTCATTATTATTATTATTATTATTATATATGTATTAATACGAAAGCTTATGTGTACTTTTATTTTTCACGCTTTCTGACAAATTTCCTTGGTTGATATTGAAAATCACACACGCTACTATATTAATATATGGATTATACTATATGTGAGTTATAGATTTTGTGAGTGTTTAATGGGATCCCAGGCATAATCTCCTACTTCTTTTCAAGTAGGGGGGATGATAGTTGACGTGTTTATTTCCAGTGATGAAGTCATTGTCTTCTGTTGAAAAAGATGCATATAATATATTTGTGATGTACTACATTGACATAAAATGTCATATTCCCAAAACAACATGGATGTACTGCTGATTACAAAAATCAGGTAAATGGATCAGTGCACACTATGAGCTTATTTGTAACATTCTAAAATTCAGATAAAAATATATAAGTAATCCTGAGTTCATATTTTCCTCCTTAATATCCTCATGGCAGTAATTGCAAAAACTCTTCTTAAGGAGGTTGTCGCATATAAGTCACTGGAATGCTGAGACTGATACTACACTCAGAAATTTATGTTGAAGTAATGGTTGCCTAATCTTTAACAATGTTAATGTTTTTATGTATTAATTTCGAAAACGTGCGGAAACAGTTTATGATTTAAATATTACATTATTTCAAGTATATTTTTAACAGTGTGGTGACGGTATGAAGACAGTTGCAGAAATTGCTAAAACCGTTTACCATTTAAACATTACTTTATTTCATGGAATCTATTTAATAAAATAATCAGACCAGATAATATATAAAAGTTGTTATTTTATTAAGAGAGGGAAGATATGGTGGTAAAAATTATGAAAAATGATTCTCGAAATTAGTAGCACATCCAATGTTGGGTCTAAACACTTGAGATTTTAGATATAGGTATCTTGGACATGGATCTTGGACATGGTCTAACTTATCAACTTGATTATTTACATGTTAAGGGGTAATAATAGGGGTTAACGTTTAAAAACCTGACCGTTTTTTTTTCTTAACATACACCTCCAAACATCCGGGCAACGCTGGGCTGAAATGCTAGTATATAAATATATATATATATATATATATATATATATATATATATATACATACATATATATATACATGCATATATATACATGCATATATATATATAAATATATATATATATATATATATATACATAAAAGTGAACGCGTCTGTGTGTCTGAGTGTCTTTCTGTGTGTCTGTGTACATTTACCACCGCAATAACTCAGTCAATTTTTAGTATACAGACTCGAAATTTGATGTACATTGTACTGAGATTTGGGAAAATCATTGTGATAGGTATTCGGCCAGAAATTTTGATTATAAGGGGTCAAAGTTCAACGATTTGACCTTTGAGAACTCTACCAAACTCCTCCGACAATTTAGGCATAAACACTTTAAATTTTAGATATAGCTTCCTTAGACATGGATCTAATACATAACTTGATTTGAGCCCAAAACAATACATGTTAAGGGTCATATTAGGGGTAAAATGTTTTAAAAAATTGACCTCTGCAATCTCTACCAAATTCTTCAAACAATTTTTGGTGTAAACATTTAAAATTTGATATAAATGGTATTCAGACGTAGGGCAAGCTTTTTAATCAGTTTAGGTCGACAATTTTTAGTTACCAATATATAAATGTATGTATGTGTGTTTGTCTGCATGTCTGCCGTAAACTCTCGACAGAGGCGACAGATCTTACTAAGTCCGACCTTTCAGACGACAAATCTAAAAAAATTGGCTAACACATTAATATCTTCACCTTCAACTTGGCTCTTTTCTACGGGGGGGAGGTCGGTTTTTGCCTATATTTTTTAAAGTAATCCTCTCCTTTCGATTTTCTAGCCTTAATTCAAGCGTAATTCACTTCCAGTTTGGCGTAGGTCGTAACAGCAAAAACGTCAGGTTTTTTCCAGTTCTTTTCCTCCTTCCCGGTACGGGTTCGAACCTTCCTTGCTACTACCACTTTTTTTTTGCTCAACATACACATCCATACACCCGGGGAATGCCGGGCTGAAATGCTAGTACATATACATATATAGTTTTATAAAGAATAGAAGCAAGAAACTTAGAAAAGTTTGTGTGGTAACAATTTCGAAATAGAAAGCAAGAAAGAAAGAATGGTGGGTTAAGTGTTACGTTTTTTTTAATACTTACTGCTGTGATATGAGATTTCGACCCATGTATTTGTTAATAATTATATATAAACGCGTATTGTCCATTCTATAATTTGACATATTTAATATCTAGCTATTTCTAAAAGAATGAACAATCGACTACATTCCTAAATTAAATATCTATCTCCAAAATAAATAATATTTTGTTATTTGCAAGAACATTGACAACCGTGCTTCATTCCTAGCATTTCAATTGGTATTCTATTTTATCTTTTCTTACCGGTTTCGATTCTAACATTTTCCAAATATATTTTTCAACTTATCAGGTTTGCTCTTTTATTTACTGGGGTCTGCCCATTCTTATATATGATTATAGAATATACGATTGGTCCTGTTAGAGTGTTTATTACTATAATATATTTCCGGGTTGGGTGGGGAGGACAGAACCGGATAGCAACTGAACACTGTAGATTTAAGCCAATAATTGATCCTAAATATTCTTCGGATCAATAGCGCGAAAATCATACCTGAGAAAAAATATATTTTAAAAGATACCATTTGTACGTAAAAGTATTTACATAAAGATTAATTGCAGATTACTCGTGCATAACTTGTCATAATTAATATTTTAATTAATTCCGACAATGTTCTTTTTTGTAAAACGTCTATTTATACAATTTTGATTAAAGATCAGTAAACAGCAACGTTATATACTTCGTTTACTTAAGAGCACAAAACATTGGTAGTGCAGAAATGATGTTTATGTAAACCTTATTAGACTAAACTTAACACTGAATCAATCGAAATACATTATGGAATGATATTTACAGCAAATAGGGTTGTTTAAAAAAATACATATTTAAAAATATTTTTAAATATTTCTGAGAAAACGATTAGTATATATCCATTGGATCGAGATTTACTCCTCTGATAATATATTAAAAATCCAACATATTCAAGTGTTTAATAACATGTATAACTAATCAACAGAGCTGCTTTATATTTCTACATATTTTCTTGCAGTCCATATGATCTGATCTAATTTGTGACCCTCTGAACGCCTTATTTCGTACTTGTTTCATTGAAGACGACCATTTCCAACGCAATGATGGCAAGCGTTATTCAGCAGGGAAATCACCTATGCTTCAGTGAAGATATGATTAACGAGAATATACTAGTGTGATTAATTCTGCGAATATTCCTACGTTTTCGTGTGTTTTAATCTCAGAATAACACAGGTAAAATGTTATTAAACCAACAGCATCAAGACATACATGCTTCCTAATCGAGACACCTGAATTATATATTGTCCATAGGACACGTTTACATTTGGTCAGCAAAAATATACATACAAAAATATACATACAAAATCATAGATCCTAATGTAATGTTTTTAGAAATATCCAATAAATTCATATCTAAACATCATTTTTTGGTGGGGATTTTTAGCAGCAAATATCGTTGGTGTCCTAAATGTAGTTATCTCGTTTACTTATGTACCCTAATTTAATAGACAAAGGCTAAACAGCTGTTTAAATGCATGTATGTATGTTTGTATGTCTGCCTAAAACTTTTGACAGAGTCCACAGATTTTCACGAGATCGGTATCGTTGTCAAGCTCGACTCTTCGGACGACAAATATCGAAAAATTGGCTAAAAACATTAATACATTAATTCCTTTACCTTAAACTGGGAATGTTTTTTAAAAAGAGGGACAGAAAAATCATCCTTTATAACAATTTAACCAAACACGCATGCGCAAAAAATCTATCTTGAATAAGTTTTAATATAAAAAAAACGACCGAACTTCGCTCACACGATTATAGACAAGTCGTCATAATGGCAGCGTCGTTATCTTAAGTTTGCACGTTCGAGCCGAGATGTCATGATTTTATTGATTTTTTTTTAAATTTTAATATAGAAACAGGGTTATTCATGCCATTTTTTCGTTCGTTTATTTCTTTATATTTTCAATCACGATCGCTGTTGTTTTTTTTCCCCATTTGTGAAAAGAAGTTTTACATTAAAACAAATGTATTATTTATGCCAATTCTTTTTCGTTCGCATATTCTTTATTTTGCATCACGTTTTTTCTTTATTTTTGTTTTATTTTTCCGATTAAAAAAAAGTAATAATATTTAAACAGCGTTATCCGTTCGCTATTCTTTATTTTTCATCTTTTTTTTTATTTACGCCCCACACAAAGCTTACCACACCCGGGCAACGCCGGGTACCCCCGCTAGTAATGTAATAGAATAGTCACGGATAAAAAATTGATCACGGAATCTAAATGTTTCAAGTAAGCCTACCATAGTCAATTTCATATTAAAAGACAATACTTATTTATCATATCATTATATAGTTCAATAAATAATTACTAAGGAACTCATAAAAAACAGGTTAATTCTGAGAATATGCTCGCGTTTATTTTCTTCTGTATTAGCCTACAGAACTGAAACTCGATTTTTAACTATCATATTTAAATAAAATTTAACGTACCTAAATATGTCCCTCTATCTACTATTACATAAAATAAACGTTCTCTTTGTGCCCGCGTGTTAGTGTCACTATGAGTTCGTTCCCTATGAACTCGAAAACGGTTTAGACTACATTTATGAAATGTCGCACGAAGGTATTTTATGCACCTGGCAGTGTTCTTAGATACCGTTTATATTGAAATGTCTTCGATAAGTATGGATAATCGATACTCGAATAATACGGCGAACAAGGGGGCATGAGATTTTTGCTAAACTTCACATCTTACAAAACCTTACATCACAAGTGCATTTGGGAAGTTTTATTACTACAAAAGCCGAACGGCCCATTAGAGAAAATAAACAGTAGGTTATTTGATATAACAAGGGCGCGTTCGAAATTAATGTTTCTGTTTTAAGCCCCGTTTCACAATAATACTTGGCTTTTTCCTTTCCAAATTATATTCAATCCATTATAACTCCGTAACCAATAATCGCAGCAATATAAAATCAACAGTCCGTTCTTTTATATGACAGGGAGGCCTTCGAAATGAATGTATCTGTGTAGAGCACAACTGAAACTAGATACGTTACTTTTGTATATAAACTTTTACGCAAGCCATTATATATAAACTTAATTTCATAAAATACCCAGTATGATCTCTACAGTGTAATGTAACTTACAATTTATCGTGAACATAGTCACTGCAAGAGGCATGTGAAGCGTCGTCTATTCGTATTGCAGTCGGTCTCCAATTAGAGCAAGCAATCAATCGATTTGATTGACAATGGGCTATTTCATCGATTCTGATTACAATTAAAATATAGGAACTTAAAACATTCGTTGATCACCAATTATTCCCGGACATCGTTGGGTCACCGTGCTAGTAAGACACACATATCCCTCTGGCCATAAGGCACTTTGCCTCAAACGTATGTTAAATATAAACATCGGCATCAGACTGATCATATCCAGACAAGGATGCTTCTATTTCATACAGGCTCCTTCAGTCTTTAACAGAATATGGATACCCACGAAGCTTGCGCGTGGAATTTTTGTGGCAGGAGGTCCACAGTGCTCCTGAGTCGATATTGTTAAACACTAGTGGCAAGTAAAGTGTATGTACAGAACGACTGGAAACAAATGCCGAGATAAGCGAAGAGAACATGCAGCGCCTAGAATTCCCACATGGCGATCCATCTGGTACTAACCCGGCTCCAAGTTGATTAACTTTGGTGATCTGACGAGAAACGGTGTGCCAACTCGATTATGCCGTATAAATGAACAACAATTTGAATGTGTAAGTCTTTATACTTAAACCACAACCCGAATATATAAAAATCCGAGACAAAGTCAAATGGAAAATGTGATTAATGCTAAAAGAAAGGTTTGATTCACATTAATTAAAACTTACAGTCATGTATCTTGAAGCAATAAATTAAGCAGACATGTGTTAGTGACTAAAAAATAAATATTCTCAAATAATTAAGCAGGAAAACGTGTATGTGAAGTATGCAGTCATTGTCAGGAGGCTGAGGTCGACTTGGAATCGCTCAACAAGTGGTTTGTAAGTCGCTCTTCACTCTTCTATTTCCAACTATGCAGCACTCGTTTGACACCACGTAGTAATACGTATTCAGAATTCAGAATAATTACTATCATGAAAATGATTCACATAATATCAAATAGGCCAACGACATCCTCTCTAACAGATTTTATAATGTGCATCCTTCATTCAGATAGGTTTTCATTCATTTAATTTTCAGAAATCGAGCAATCGATTAGTCATCAAATGGTTAATATATTAATCAACGATCGTGTGTAGATGCTTTATCTGTGTACTTCGAATACACATCGAAAAATTCAGACACCACATCAGTTATAATTACTTCACAATTTCTGATCCGTTAAACATATTGACAACAGCTGTTGTTATCTTTCAATAGCCATGCACTGTTATACATGATAAAGTATACTGTTTATTTGATGCTCCTTTGATCCATGAAATACTTACACATGCATAAATCACGATAAGTGGAAATAAGTATGTAATAACTATTAAGTGTGTGCAAAATTAATGTCGTTTTTTGACGTTCAAGTATATATATATATATATGTATATATATATATATACATATATACCCACCCACACACACATATATATATATATATATATATATATATATATATATATATGAGTATATATAAATATACACAACATAAGTAGATAGTCCTTAATCCTCGGAGTTTCGAAGAAATACTTCCTTTGTCATCAGAGGGTAGAGTTTAGCAAAATGCGAGATCGGATTTTGCTTGCAAAAGTATTTAATGAAACTACAAGTAATTCATAGATCTCACTTGGTAACAAATAGTGAGGCAGAGATAATATGGTGAAGAAAAAGGTGACTTCACATTCAAAGTTCTCTTTAACATGTTTTATTAACTATATTATTTTTCCATCAACCTTAATATAACAGGAATGTATTCTTTATTAAAAAGTCTCTGGAGCCCACCCGACATATATCAATAGCGGAATACGGTGAAAGACAGAAACAGAGTAAGAGGTTGATCACATGATTACGTAAGTACAAACTTAAGTTACTTACAAGTATTACAGTGTAGTATTAATCCTGTAAGCAAATAATATATAGCGTGGCTTACGAGTAAATTAATCCCACAGGTAAATCATGGGAAGACAAACTTCGACTAAATCAATTTTAGAATGATCGTAAGCATGAGTTTTTTTAGAGACACCGTATCTAAAAATATAGAAAAAGTGTTGATTTATTAAACCACATTATAAAAGCCAATTTTCTATTTAAACTTCAAATATATAATATTTTGTGGAGAGTTGTTAATTTTTACTTAGTATTAATAATATAAATGCTGAAGAATACTTTATGGCAACATGCTGGTATATACGTTTATGGGTTCTATATATAAAGTAAATGTATCCTGCGTTTACATCTGCGGTTTTACGTTAGCCCATCAATACTGTAACAACTGGAAAAGAAAAAAAAAGAATTTGTTTTCATCTTATTCTTAATTAATGCACCTTACTCTACAGCTTAATGTGATGTGATGCTTCCCTTAATACAAACATTAATGTGTCTGTGTAAATGCTTACTTTTAAATTAATATATTTACTGGCAATATTGGTTTAAAAATAAGGGATTCATAAAATATATTTTAATGTTAATGGCGTCGTTTACTATGAAGGTAATTCAATGTTGAATCCAAAGAATTCTACGTTTATAAAAACGCAGAGAACCACAGAATGTCTTGAGCCATCTTTATAGTTTATAAAAATATAAAATAATATATATATAAATACATAAAAAAACACGAAAATATATATTTTTTAAACTAGCATTTACAATTCTTGTATAAAATAAGCAAACAATAACTAACGCTTTTGCAAGGACCCATGGCACAGTGGTTATAATACTTGAAAAATAAATTGTAAAAGTCATATTTTCCTGAAGGTTGACGGGTCAATTTTCAATATAGTCGACGGAAAAATACAACTGCGAATTACTTGGGATTTCTATCCAGTCATGTTTTACGCAACGGAAGCATTGTTTCTCCGTGAAATAAATGAGGGGCTCCGTTAGAAATGCCGTCAAATTCCCGAGTTCGACAGAAACATTCCTGAGTTTGACAAGATAAACCTGAAGAAGATCAGAGGTTACATCGACCGAAACGTTGTGAAAATGATACTCAAGATGAGAACAGTGGTTATAAGAAGGAAGATAGTACGAATAAGCAATAATTCACGCTTCTGAATTTTTAAATAAGGATCGTATTATTTGGATTCATCGGACTACTGCTACAATCTTGAGTCTGATTCTCACAACGTTTATGTCGATTTAACCTCCGACCTTCATTAGGTGTATCTTGTCGAACTCGAGAATTCGGACAGATTTTCGAGCGGAACCCTTTATTTACTTCACGGGGGTAGTGTGCTCTTGTTTTGTCAGCCATGACTCGATAGAGGTCTCAGGAAGTTCGCAATTTTATTTTTCGGTTGTCCCACTGAGGATTGAACCTTCGACATTCTGGAGAAACGCATTTTTTACAATTGATTTTGCCAAGTACTCTAACCACTGCGCTACGGGGAAAATACAATTGCGAATAACTTACGGCCTCTATCGAGTCATGGCTGACGGAACAGGAGCACGCTACCCTAGTGAAGTAAAATAAAAGGTTCCACTCGAAATTCCATCCAAATTCCAGAGTTCGACAGAAACATTCCCGAGTTCGAGAATATGCACCTGAATAAAATCGGAGGCTACATAAACCGAAACGTTCTGAAAATCATACTCCAAATGAGAATAATAGTCCGATGAATCCAAATCATGAGAGCAATAATTCAATTGCAACTTATCACTTTAGTATTTGATACACTCTTTCATGACATTCGTATAAACACTTTTCCATACAAAAACTACTAGCAAACTGGTAAATGAGAATACAAAATAAACTTCGATATAATGACTTTTTATATCTTAGCAGTTCCGAGAAATGTGGTTTTAATAAATAACGTCGTCATTCTATGCGATAATCAATAGCTATTAACTCAATATCGAGTTTTCTCGCCAGTCGGCAATTCCTTACAATACAACGACATGGATATTCCGCAATCCTCAAAAAGTGGCAATGCTTTTAAGACGTTAACAAAGAAGTCATTCACTTCATAATTTCCATTTCATAATCCGAACCCAAATTGTATGACCAACATATAGGATTATTGATAATATGGCGAATGGTTCTCAGCACAGATTATTAACGTCTACCCTATACAACGTTCCGTCCTTTTGTTGAATCAGTTTTCTTACTTATTAATATTTTATTGATATTTAAGATATATTGAATGTTTAAGAATAGATTCCGTTTAATTCTACGCATGTGAAAATCGCATTAGCGTTGGTGTATAGATTAAATTTAGTCTGTTAAACGAATAGATGTTTGACTAATTTTTCAATCGACATCCTTCGAAACACTATTGCACATGCAATTTATCGACTTTGTCACCACTATTTCTTTTATGTACTACATTATCATTTCTTTTAAAAATACTATATTGCATTCATTTTGCATAATTCAGGTGACTTCGGCTACTTACCCGATAAAAATTATGGGTACTATAGAAATAAAATCGTACTTTGTTTCCATTTCATTAATTAAATAAAGTTTCGTCGGGTTATATCAATGCATGATAAAAACAGGGAAGCGATAGAAATAAAGTAGAGTTATGATATTTTTCGAAGATCATAGAGGTTAATCACGCTCAAACTTAAGAGACCTTCCCACTGTTTGCAATGAGGAAGCCTCCTCAACTTAACGCCAATAGTCTCGAAGATCTTTAGATGGAAAGAATGTGCAGTGAGCACGACTCAGAATGTAAAAGAGGTCCGTGTTGAAGATCACTGCCCATGATGGGTTTTAAAGGAGATGTTCAGCAGGTTTATTTTATTTATCTACAGTTTCCATTGTTTTCTCCTTTCTAATCGAAAATTCCTCCATTCAGATTTTGAAAAGCGAGGTCAAAACCGGTCAATTGATCCCTCCCCTTTTTTACTTTCATCTCCTTTCCCTTTTTTGTTTTGTGTTTTATTTTTAATCATGTAAAATAACATTTTCCCCTATGATAACAGACATTACACAAAATCTTGAGCCCCTGGAGGGGCGTAGGCCATTCAGAAATTTGTAGATGCTTTTGTAGCAAGGAGTTTTTTTTTTGCAGGATGAGGGTGGTGGCCATACGCCCAAATCTCCCATAAAGTACGTACAGCGCCTAGCCTTCCCAAATTGTTACCCATCTAGTACTAGCCAGGCTCAACGTTACGCAACTTCAGTAATCTTGGAAGAACTGGTGTGTCAACGTAATTGCGCCGTACATCTCTTTCTGATATAGCTATTTTAAGTTGTCCCCCTCAACATATCATGATATCAATATATATATATATATATATATATATATATATATATATATATATATATATATATATACCGCTTAGCCTGATCATAATTTCTTTAAAATTTAATCTGAAATCACTTTTCTTATGATGAATGTACTCATATTGGTTCTCTCGCATTTTATTGTTCGGTCCAATTTGACTGCAGACCGACTTCTCTTTGGACTACTGCAGTGTCTGAAAAAAAAAACAATTCTCATTATTTCAGCTGTTTTGAAGGCTTTCCAATCGGATTATATGCATTGTGACGCTAGACTTATTTTGGACTCCATTCTCTCTAAAGAACTATTTTCGCATTTCGGATCAACTTGAGAGGATATTCGTGCAAGCTTCAACATAATGCGCGGTTTGTTCTTATAGTTTTTTTTTATATATCCAACATTTTTTTTCACTTGTTTTTATTTGGCAATTTTTAAGTACAAAAAATCGCGATTTCACTTAATGTATTAACTAGAAAAAATTAGCTTTGCTACAAATATAATTTGCTGATTTTTTATGTCATCTGATGAGAAGAATAACAAGAATATCATTATTTGAAACTCCGCGGAATAAGGACGTTTTAAATTGTTTTTGGAGTTGTTATGGCTTGCAATAAGCCACAAAGAAAACAGAAAAACGGAATATAGTTTAAACAATGTATTACCGGAATAACAACGTAAAAAGGTTAAAACGTAAAAGAGTCGTAAACGTCACCGAGAAGGCGAGGATCCCTCTGGTGTTAATATTTATTTGCATAAATATACACAAAATGTGGCACAAGGCCAAAAATAGGGGGGGTTAATGTGGACCTATCTAACATAAAGTTAACTTAACTAGACTCTTTCACCAGAATACCAGAATCACTCTATGGGAATCCTAATTATAACCCGAAAAATGATATATACATGATGTGGGGGGGGGCTAAAAATTTTATATACAAAAAGAATGAAATATTTACAATGAAAAAATAGTAGTTAGTAAAAGAGCCCCCCACTACTAATTGTGGCAGATAGAAAGCTTTGTCAGTCGAAAAGACGCAGGTCCACACGAAAACTGACTTTATTGAATAAACACCACAAAGACGACCTGCATCACTGACAAAGCAGTCCATCCGTCACCTAATTGGGGTCGGGAATGGGGGTTATCGAACCTAAGGTGGGAAAAAGGGGGGGACAAGGGCAAACTAAAAGAGGGACTGGGACGATGAACACATACATACTCTAGCTAAGTTAAAAAAATCAAACAATAAAGCCTAACTAACCCATACTAAACTAATCGGTCCGATACTGATGTCGTGTTAGTTCAGGATACCCAAAATCCTTTTTGACCTAAATCAAATCAGAAACGAATTCAAGGCCAGCTCCAGTCACTCTACACAATCGCGAAGCTTTCACCCACCTTTCGTTGAAATTCACAGGAGTGAGTTTCACCTTCTCCAGCTTAATTCGCATTTTCAACCGATGCTTGAACATGAGAACAAGCTGGGGAGCAGTGAAGGTCTCATCTCCGTAAACCTCCTTCTGTCGTGTCGACCAAATCACGCCTCTCATAACAGCTAGCAAACACAGAAAAACATAACGTTCCTCTTTCTTCATACTCGGCGCCCAATTGCAGCACGGGGAAACCGCATCCAGCACAAAAAAACGCCCGTTCAGTATGCGAACCGTGAAGCTCTCAACTAACTCACATAACGGTCGAACGATAGCGCAGCGGAAGAAAGCATGGCTTAGGTCTTCCTCCCATTCTCCGCATCGGACACAACTAGGTGTCATTGTAAAACCCGCTATGAAAAGTTTTTTGTGAACCCAGAGGGCATCTCGGATTACCAGCCAGGTGAGCGATGCCTCGTAGTTATCGAAACAGCTCAGCCCGGGCGCCCAAGGCCACATCGAGCGACGCTCCTCATTCGTGAAACCAAACTCCTCAATCTTTTCGTCTCGGACAGATCCCCTCACTAAAACCCTATATAGCGCTTTGCGAGACAACAGCCGGGTGTCAGAGAGGCTTTCATTCACCCGTTGAAGGAACTTCAACGCCTGTCGACACTCGCGATAGAAATGGCATTCGTTTCGGGGCCTCCTGCGTGCCTCCCCCTCAGCCGAATGCACACTCTCCAAAGCCGGAAAGGCTTTCTTAGTGTCTTCCATCCAGAAGACACCGTCCCCTAAGTCAGGTGTACACATTCGGTCTAGGTATATCAGCCTTAGAGTGTGTCTACGTATTTTGATATTCGGCATACCCAGACCGCCTTCAGACGGATGCAGGCAACAGATCTCCCGAGCAACCATGGCTTGCTTTCCGCGCCATAAGAACGCGAAAAGAGCACGCACTAGTTCAAGTAGTGAGGACTTCGGGAATAGAAGCACTGATAGACGGTATAGGATCAGGGGGTAGATATGAGTATTGCATACCTCCGCCCGACCCTTTAAAGTTAGATTTCTCAAAGACCACAAATGAGCTGTGGTCTTGACCGCTTTCAACACTTCCGACCAATTTTTCTCCAGCTGGAGGTCGGGGCCAAACCAGACGCCGAGTAGCTTGCAGGGCCCATCAGTCCAGCCAAAGGGCCCCTGAAGGGGCGTTCCCCTCCAGGCACCAACACGTAAGCCAATAGACTTAACGTGGTTGATTATGGCCCCTGTTACCTGTGCATACCGTCTTGTTTCCATGTCGACGACTCTAATCTCGGCATTGCTCGTTACAAGCACAGTCACGTCGTCGGCATAGGCGGTATACTTTACTGGGGTAGAACCACCTGGCAAAGTAATCCCGCGAAGGACCGGATTCACCCTAAGCTGGCGCAAAAAGGGCTCAAGCGCGATGACATACAGCATGGGTGATAACGGACAACCTTGACGGATAGATCTTGTTAACCTGAAGGGTTTCGATCTCACCCCATTCACCTCCACCATAGCACCGGGGTTAGCATACAAGAGGCGAATCCATGAGCGAAACTGGGGTCCAAACCCAGCCGAGCAAAGAACAGCCCCTAGGTAACGATGGTCCACCCTATCGAATGCTTTGGACTGATCTAAATTGATCAGCGCGGCTTCTGTGTCGACTTTCTCTATGATCAAGCGTATCGCGTGCAAATTATCTTGAATCGTCCGGCCCTTAACAGAACACGTCTGTTCGGGACTTATGAGACGATGTAAAACAACCTGCAGACGATTTGCTAAGATCTTGGCCAAAATCTTTAACTCTGTGTTTAACATCGTTAAGGGCCGGAAATTGCTAATCCCATCCCCTCCATTTTTATCTTTGCGAAGCAATTTAATGATTCCCCTGGTAAAGTACTGAGGTATAGACCCGTTCCTAAACCAGGAGTTGAAGAGTGTGGCCAGCAAATGAATAAAAATGGGCGACAGCCTCAAGTACACCTCGTAAGGCAGACCATCAATCCCAGGGGTTCTGTCTAGCCCGACTTGTTTCAGAGCCTCAAGGACTTCTTCCTCTTTTATGCTACCTTCACACGTAGCTGCTTCGGTCGCTTCAAGGCGAGAAAAGTCAGCTAAATACGTGTCAAACTGTTCAATCTCCAGACCGGGCTCCATGGTAAAAAGCTCCTGCAAATGAGCTCGAAAACCCTCCAGGATTCCATCATTTGATGTTACGGTTCGTCCGTCCGGCAATGTGACACTGGCGATGTGTCGATCAGTCGCACGTCGACGTTCCTCCGCACGCATTGACGCGGCCATGTTTGTTGCCTCGTTCGGCACTCTTTTTAACCTAGCCCTAACTTCTAGACCCTGGTCCTTCCTGTTATCCAGGGAGTCCAGTTCAGCCTTAATTAAAGTATAACTATCACTATCCCCCTCCTCCACCGCCCTTTTTAATCTATCATCTAGTGCCGCTTTCGCTGCTCTAGAACTAAGATTGAGTCGATGACTAAAATCAGCAGCGAAGGACCTAATTACTTGTTTAAGTTTTCCCCACCACTTATTCCCGATAATGGCTCCCGTCAATTCCCTATGTATTGTTAGTAAAAGCTGTTCCCGGAAGCCCTTCACGTCGAACAACGACGTGTTGAACTTCCAGTAACTAGCCATCCTAGGTTTAACGCTATCTAAGTTTACCCGAACCCGGACTAACCTATGGTCCGAATAAACTATGTTATGAAAACTTGGACAGTCTAAAAGCCCTAAGTCGACTCTCTTAACTAAGCACCAATCGATGTAACTCGAAAGTTGCACCGGATCGGAGCCGCGTCTACCTGTCCAAGTCCAAACTACATCCCCGAGCTTTGCGTTTCGAAATTTATCGACAAGATCAAACTTGTCAATAAAGTCTCGAAACGCCTTAGCATCCCGGTTCTGGTTAGTAGCCCTTGAAGTATTACCCCCGCGATCTAAATCGGGATCCAGGACCGCGTTCCAGTCTCCCGCTAAAACTATCCGCCGAGACGAATTCATGAAGGGCTCAATCCCCCGAAAAAAGGAAACCCTCTCGCCATGGCTATTGGGAGCATAAACCCCAATAAATCGAAATGCCACATCCTTTACGGTAACATCCAGCACGTGCACTCTTCCCTCTGGATCAGCATAGACTGGGTCACACGAAGCATCAAGCGTGCGTCTAACTAGCCAGGAAACACCCCTCGAGTGGGAATCAAAATGTGCTGAATAGAGCTGAAAGTCTCTAAGCAGCACACCCTGATAATCACTGGGAATGAAGTGCGTTTCCTGTACACAGCATATATCCACCCCGAGGCGTTGAAGGTCGCGTGCAACTCGAAGTTTACGAGAGGCGTCCCTCAACCCTCGGACATTCAAAGTAGCTAACCTTAAAGCCATTGTGATCTATCTAGGGTTGGGTATCCTTAACAAACATGGACAGTGCCAAGACACCGACAGCTGTCCCCAATGATCCTGAGGTCATCTCATTAGTGATGGCCCCATCAGGGGACAGCCCACCGATGTCTAGAGGAAATATTAACTTAATCGCTCTATAAAGTGAAGGGTGGATTTTTATGGGGACCCGTCCAACACATAGTTTCTCCATTTTAAGTATGTCGGAGTCGCTAAAAAAGGCTGCTGGAGGAATGATATAAAAAGCAGAGTTTGCTTCCTCCAGCATAGTCCAAACTCCTTTGGCCTCTTCACGACTTCTGACCACAGTTAAAAGTCTTTTGGCATTAGGAAAATTTTCTGGGTTTGTAATGTCCAGTTTGCTTATCTGCTTCACCGCGTAGAGGTTTCGGTAGTCTTTTCTAACGTGATTTTTGGATATGGTCTCTATATTAGCCGTGATCTTACACACGTCTTTGCCCTGAAAAAAAGGGGGTCTTTTCTTTTTCTGGTCTTTTTTCCACGGAGGGACTTCTTTGTCTTTTCTTTTCAGAAGTAGAAGGGCGAGGTGATGGAGGAGGGGGCATGTCAATTTTCATAGGGGAAACGGGGGGGAGTTTTGGGGTGTATTGTTTGGGGAGCAGAATGGAGACGGTTTAGGGGTCTTTTTGGATGGGGAGCCTAGGGTTGTCAACTTTGGGTCTCTTTTTGGTACGTTTGCGGGAGAGAGGGGTGGCGCTTTACGGGGTGATCTTTTCTCTTTTGGAGGAGGGGCAGGCTTTTCGGGGAAGAGAGATTCGGGGAAATCTAATATTTTTTCTTTTTCTTTTTTTTTCTCGCTTTGCTTGCGCTTTTCATCAAGCGAGTCCTTTATTTTTAGCAGGGCCTTAAACTTGTTGTCCCCCGGGTCTTTACTGGTCCTAATGTCTAATATCTGCTCTTTGGTCAATTTATCCGCCTACGTTTTACGAGGCGATTTTGAAAACGGTACCAGCGTCCATTCTATCTTTTTAGGCGATTCCATCTCAGAGTTGAATTTTTTTTCGAATTCTTCTGTTGTGATTTCTTTAATCACTTCAATTTTTTTGCTTGTATTTGGCGTTCTAGCCTCAGGTTCGAGGTGCCCAACAATCACCTCTTTAGGGTTTGTTGTGTTTGTCACATTGGTTTTGGTCTTTTTCGGACATGTGTAGGTTAAGTGACCTACTTCACTACAAATCCAGCAGGTCGGCCTCCTCCCTGTGACCACAATGGGGAGTTTTTCAGCTCCCGCTTCCAGGAAGTAGGGTATTTCGAGGAAAGCTTCTTTGTTTAATAGTATGTCGAAGGACCAGACTCCGTTGTACTGGTCCACCTCTATACCAGTAATATCACCGAATTTCAGGAGGTAGGCAGCTAGATATTCACCTGGGACCGCCCCTGGCACTTCGAAAATAGAAACAGTCGTTCTCCTCCGTCCTAGGTACTCCATTCTTAAAATGTATTCTTGTGTAATGATTTCTTTTTTAGTTAGTGCGACGCATTCTTCTTCTGTTTTAAACAGGGCGGCCCAGGTATTGTAGCCTCTGCATTTCGTTACACGATCCGCACGCATTCCTGCCGTTGCTAGTAATTTAGTTACAGTTTCCTTTGTTGACCTGATCAATTTTTTGGTCTTGCGATCTACCACAAAAAGTGAGATCGTTTTCTTGGCAAATTCCTGTAGCCGTGGTGCTTCTAACGTAACTCCTGTCTCTGTAACATATTGCAAACATTTCCTTGCTTCCGTTAAAAAGTTGTTAACGTCTATTTTAACTTTGGGTGGTTTTGCCCACCCATTCTTTTGTTCGCCACTTTTGTCCTCTTCCGACGGCACATTGCTGGCGGACGCCATGTCCGACGGGTTAGAGAGGGGGAAAAAAAAATTAAAAAAATAAAAATAATAAAAAAATAAGGTAAAAGTCCCGTTCAAAAATAACAGCAGGAAAATAACAACTTTAACAAATAAAACAAATTTAACACGGCGATAACAATAATAATAATAATATGTAAAACAATCGCAGGAAAAATAACAAACCAACGTGACGATAAAGACTCCGGGAGCTCTGGTGTTTTATCCACACCTGGGATCAAAAGATCTATGGTTTATATAATGGATAGAACAGCCCATTTGGAGATTGATTCCCCCAAAACAGGAGTATAGAGCCGGACAGAAAATTTTGATTGCAAAGTTCAATTTACAGTTTAAATTTTATTTCTCTCTCTCTCTCTCTCTCTCTCTCTATATATATATATATATATATATATATATATATATATATTTATATATATATATATATATATATATACATCTTTTTGAAATGAATATAAAGATATGAACAATATTCGGATGTTATAAAATAAATAAGTAGATTCATATATTTTTGAAAGAGGCAAAAGAAAGGATTTTTTGTCGGAATACTAATACTACTAGTATTCAGAAGAGATAGAAACAAACAAAAACTTAAATGTATCGTGTCCCAGCATAAGTTCAACTGTAACCGAAGGTTTCTTTTCTTGCACAAAATAGGCGGCTAAAATTGATGGCAAGCGCCTCGGGGACTGGCAGGTAGAACTAAGTGCGTCCTCTTGTCAAAATAGAAAAAAATACCCCGGAGAAAATGTAGAAGCACAGTCCTTTTTCATTTCTAAGTTTCTCTCCGTTTTGCATACTAGTATCAGTATTTCTACAACAAGTCACGGCTAATGAATTCAAAATTACAACGATATGCAATAAAATGCTGTTTTAAAGTCAGAAAACCTCCATAGAAACTTATGGAATGACTTAGCCTGCTTGTGAACTACCTTATATGAATCGTACATCAATTTTTGAGTGGCATAAGAGATGTGAGGAAAGCAGAGAATCTGTGATGAATGGCAAGACGTTTAGGAGATGTAAAGAAGTGAGAACTCCAGAATTGATTGGCCAAATGCAGACTGATGCATACTCGATGCGTCTCTAAAGACAATAATGTCAATATTTTATGTCAGTGTTGAAACGGTACACAGGAGGAAGTAAACATGCGGACGATTTACTCTACGTTTGTCCTAATGCAATAGTCCACATCTCCATCTTTGTCACGGACTATTTTACCAAGATGGACATAATGACAGTTCCTCACACTTCCTCTTCTCCATTCTTTTCTCCCGGTAATTTTAGATTATTCCCAAAGGAGAACCTTAGAGGCTGTCGGCATGAAACAGTTGAGAAGATGAAATATGATGTGACGATGAGCTGCTAACACAAGAGGATTTCGATGAGGCCTTGCAGAAGTTGTAAGAACGGGACAATAAGTACATTGCAGCGGGAGGAGATTATTCGAAGGAGACTAGAGTTTCATATGTGTACTATCCATAAATGTGCCCGTACGAAAAAAAGTCTAGAAACTTATTAAGGCATCTCATATATATATATATATATATATATATATATATATATATATATATATATATATAATCATTCGATCGCGTTATTACCAGAAATTCATAACAACTCTAATTAAAAACAGTAAATGATAAATCATAAGATTAGGAGCAAATAATATGTACTCATAATAAAATTATAATGTTTCTTACGGATAATATAGAAACAGCAGATTTTATTTTACCATTTATTCACTCCTGTACAATGTACAAACTAAGACGTGCAGAATTAGATGGCAAAGCTAAACATTTGGATCTTATTCTGTAGAATTTTCTACTGAAAGTACATCTATAAGAACGATATACTCCGAACTAATCCTGCAGTGTAATGGAATCGTAAACATCGCTGCACTAATGATGTCAGAAACTTCGTGTAAAATATTGAATAATTCCACCCCAGTCTTTCCACGTCTTATAACTACTCGAAAAATGTAATTGAAACCCTATTTTTTTTCAATTAAAGGAGCAAGGACGACGGTTTCATTTTAAAAAAAACATAAATAAAAAAAAAACAACGTGCTTTAAAAAAATGGTGTTAAACTTCGGACTTTGCAGGTAAATTTCTTAAAAATACACTTTTTTTGTTTTAAATTTGAATATATTATTTATTGATCTCTTATCTTCAATTTATGGTATATAAAACTTCGGTGAGTAAATTAATTATTTACCTTTTAATAGACAGTTCAAAATGGGGGTGAATTAATTCGCCCCCCGGTATTTTCAAGCTTATACCTACTCGAATATGTAATTAAAACCCTAATCGTTTTACAATTAAAGGAGCAAGGACGAAGGTTTCATGTTAAAAAAACAAACAAATAAATACAACGTGGTTTAAAAAAAAAGGTTTTAACTTCCTGACTTTACAGGTAAATTTCTAAAACAACACTTATTTCTTTTGGTTTTAAATTTGAATATATTATTTATTGACCTTTTCTCTTCAATTTGTGATATATAATACCTTGGTGAGTAAATGAATTATTTCCTTTTTCATAGACATTCTAAAATGGGGTCGTGAATTAAAAAAAAACACGTTGGACTAAAATAATATATTCGGTTTCTTGGAAATAGCACACAATTTCACATTGACTCTGAAAATATCGTGAAAATAGAATCAATAGAAAAATTTTGATAAATGTTTAAAGTTTTAAAATTGAAAAATACTGAACACGTAAAATTCAATTAATTTATTTACTGTTTTTTCAAAAATAGTAAAATAATATATCCAATACTTTTTATACAACTTTAATGGTTTACTTTGGAAGTATAGTCCATAAATAAAATAAACAAGCTACTTTTAAAAGAGAAATTACATATTTTTTTAATCTTTTATTCACAGTTTCGTGTTAGGAGGTGTCAAAAATTCCTACAAAATTCTGATACACCTATCGCTGCACGACCAATCTTCCTAACACCGTAGATACATGTATTTTATCACATGATAAAAAGGTTTTCTTGCTCATTACTCTGAATCTAAAGTCAAATCTTTTATTATTAATTTCTCCATTCTGTTAAACAAACCTTAGAAAAATATTCTTCTTCTTAGAATTTTATTTTCAAACAATGAACATACAATTGTTTAAGTCATTTCTTAAAACTCCTCATACTTTCTGAAAACAAACATGGGTCTTATGAAGTTATTTTAGCGGTTGCCGATTACAAGAAGTTATTTTCGCGGTTGCCGATTACAGAAATACCATGCGAATCGATGTACAATAAGATAGCTAGAAAATAAAGGGTGGCAGAATGGTTACTAAAAAATAAAGAAAGAAATTTAAAGGAAAATCTTCAAGGCGTTTTGGACACTATATATAATTAAAATACACACATAATTGTTTTAAAATGTATATCAAATATATTCCATGTAAGTTGATCTGTTACAATAAACCATGCAATTCATACGCAGTCAAAAACTTGAAAAACAACTGCGAAAATAGTATAAGTCACATGAACGTGCGTCGTTCGATCAATTCGGAAAGTAAGCCAGGAGAGAGACCTAATTATTTGCAACAAAACTATCATGAACAAATATAGTTTAGTAAATATTAGACTCTTTAAATGTATCATATTTAATTTCTTTTGTTGCTTTGTTGAAATCTACAAGAACAATTGTCAATACTTTTTATTACGAAATGAAATGAGAAAAATGCGTCAAATCCATGCTGACATTCAACATTGGTTGATTTCATTTTCATTTCATTTCAGTTATCTTATCATCAAGTTTTCATTTTAAATTTCTTGCGCAATATCAGACCCGGGATCGTTTAACTAAATAAAAATATATTAGTAACGCAAACAAAAAATATTCTGCAAAAAAATTAATATAAGTAAAATATAAGTTCACATTATTCATATAGAAATAAATATATATACTAAAAAAACAGTTGGTGTTCGTCTGCCACTAACCGATAAAATAACAAAAAATATTAATAGACTTGACATTTTTAATAGCATGTAAATCGAATACACGCAAGTTTTATACACTTAATGTAACAATATTTAAATTATTTTTGAAGCTAGTTTTTCTCTGTAACAATCGATCTACAACGAAATTCTATTTTGCTGGTCTTTACCTACATCCGTTCTTCAACAAGTTTTATTGTCTGCCATATACTGTTTACTTTTTTCTTTCCTCGGATCTTCCTATTGTTCTGAAAATATTCGCTTTCAGTTTAAACCTATCAGAACGTGTTTCATATACGTAATATTAAATATTCTAAAATATATTTTCATATGTTTCGACATTAGCCAATATGGAACGCAGGTGACAAGCAGAATTTTTACTATTTCGTAAACTTAAACAGCTATAATAATTGATGCATCCAATGTGCGTCTTTGAATCTATTCTATTTTCCTAAGAAACACTTCTGTTTTAGTATTAAGTAAATATCTTCCTTTTTTTCACTTCATCCTCACATGTTTCATCCGTTATGGCTACCTATTTATTTTGTGTTTTCAATACGCTAAAACTACAAACATTCTTCAAACAATTTTCTTAAATTTATATATATCAAGAACATGTAAATAAACATATGTACTCAGAGAAAAAATAAAATAAAATACATTTATTAAACCAAATCATTCAAACACGGGAGTGTTTGAATGCATGGCAGTTTTAGACATTTAGAACTGCTTTATAGCTTCACCGCTGACTTATTTTTCGACTAAATATTACACAATGTTTACAGTTTATAGATCACTTTTTCATCTATATTGTGCAAAATGTTTTTAGTTTTTGTTCAATAAAAAAAAAATTATAATCAATTTACTGGTTGTCAAAACCGTAACAAAACGTAAAGAGATGAGCGAAGTTTTTTTTATGACTGATTTCTATAGCAACTACCTCACTTCAGAGACTACTGTTGCTAACAATTCACCGCACTCGGGAAAAGAGAATGAGCAAGCGAAACATACAGAATAGAAGAACAAAAAAGAGATAATTTGATGGATTTTGTTGAAAGCAGACGTTGTTATCACATATGTGTATGATAAGTATATGGGGCAAAAATATAAGACTGAAATTAAACAAAGAACAATTGAATTTACTGGAAACCTTCGAAAATCAAGGATTACAATAAAAAATGCGAGCATCAAAAGTAATATGCTTAAGTTTAAACATGGAAAAGTAAACGACTAGTTGTGCAAACTTTAAAAGAAAAGGACAAGTTATTTTAGTAAAAAAATTAAATTATTAACTTAAAATATTGCAGCATTAATACGTTATAAACATTAAATTTATAACATTATATATTCAAGTCTTTATGCTGCAATATTCTAAGTTATAAATTTATTATATTTTTTATGAGAACATCTTGTCGTTTTCTTTTCCAGTTTAAACAACTAGTTCGTTATTTTTACATGTTTAAGCTTAACCATATTACTTTTCTATTGCAAGAAACATGTGTGTTTAAAAGGAAACAACTTACAGATATTTTTATATAATCTGTCAGCATCGAATTTTGCATATTTTCTGTTGTGTTAAACGTATATTTTTTTGTTAGTAAAGTAAAAAAAAACTATTAGTTACATGAAATAAAGTAACTAAAAATATTTTTTGTTTGTAAAAATGTATTCGCTTCCCTGTTTCTATACAATTAGTCGAATGTTTTGTTTAATAAAAATTACGTTTCTTCTTTATGTTTTGTCGCGTAACCCTGCTGTGTTGTGGTAATTCAAGGTTTTCTTATTGGTGTTTTTAATATAAACTTTGAAATAAACTAGGTTTTATCGTCTAAATTCTCGCATGAAACCATGAAATAATTTTTTTCAAGAAGGTTTAAGTGATTATACAACTATAAAAGTAAAGATAGCGAATGATGCTATTTTTTACGTGAACGAATAAATTTACCATGAATTCGTACCACTGCTTCAAGTGCCAGATAGTCAACACAAAACACTGAAATGGATTTGAGAGGTGATAACAATGATGCACGCTATGAATGTTCGACCACTATAGAATGTCTAATTGTCTAATATATTTTATTTCCGTCAGCTGTTAAATGCAAAATTATCTAGCATATCTACCCAAAGAAAAAAGCTCAGGATTTCTGCTTACTTTCTCTATAAACGAAACCATCCCGCTCACTACGACCCATTTACACCCTATCCACCATAAGCATCGAAACCCGAAAGCAAGAGTCAGTGAATGGAAAGCTTTTAAATTCGCTGGAGGTGCATTTTGGATAAAAAGAAATAAGTTTAATGAATATCTCAATACGTGAAACTCCCCACCGGTATTTAAAAACACATTTTAGTGCTTAATTGTTTTTTTAATATTATTCTTTTGTTGTTGGTGTCTCTTGGATAAGAAAAAAGTTTAAACAGAAATTACAGTAATGTATTCCATTTTCATTTCATTCGTAAATATGGGAGAGGAATTTATCTTCAAATACGTTTAATTTCGAATTAGAGCTATGGACTTATATTAAGTAAATATTAATAAGTCATTTGAATATTTTTTAATGGAGAGTAGACAACCCATTGTGGATGCATTATTCGCAATTCTCGTTACTCTTGCATCTCCTTATTTGTCCCTCAGTCCTTATTTCCAATGCACGGTTTTTTCTGACAAAGAGTGAAGAAAAAGCTGCTTTCACGGACGGCAATATTTCGTGATCAATAGCCTGAGATTTCGGAAATATTCTGTTTCTATTTCTATCGCTGCAGCCGTATCACTAGTAAGGGTGTTGAAGGTAAACTGACGTTATCCTCCTGATAGTTAGGGACCCGAACCTTGGATTAACCACTAAGGAGGCTTTCCTATCAGTAGGAGCAAATACTGGGGCTGCTGCTTTATCATCTGGTAGATGGATTCTAGACCATGCAGTAGTCTCTGCTGGCATCCCTCGATGCCATACTAGTGGGTAATTGTTACGGCTTTACCTAATCATGTGCTACAAAAGTCGCTGTCTTTTTCTTTCCTGCTTTCCGTCTCAGTCCTGCTCTAACCAATTTTGTCGAAGTATTCCACAATCGCAAATCCTCACCATGAAATATCTCCAGAAAAAAAACACAAATAAATCTCGAACCCCATCCTCCAACGTAGACGCCTACTACAATGTCTCCTTCTCCAACATCAGTGGTCTACGTTCCAATCTTCCAGAGGTTGAAACACAATTACAGGAGACGAAACGGGTCAAATTTCTCCCAAACGAAACTGGCATAGGGCCAACAACTTCCCTAGACGAGTTCATAATTAAAGGATACTCTAACATAACATCTAAATTTACCCCCAAGATAACCATGGGCATGGAATATGTGGCTACATTAATGATGGCTTTCCGTGTGGTAGGGATATCTCCAGAGAAGACCCTAATTTACCTTATATGTGCTTCCAGGTTTCACATGTTTAGACAACTGCATTCATATTTGCCCACTATCGCCCCACAACAGAGGATATATGAGAAAATTGACCACATCCGGTCTGCTCACCCTTCGGCTAACATCCACATTTGTGGTGACTTCAATGTCCACAATGTTGAATGGCTGGCCCACTTTAACAAGACAGCTGATGAGGAGAGGTTCTGACTTCGGCATTTTCTATGACCTCACTCAGATTGTTCATAAATCCATCCTTATGGCCGATACTTCCGTTCAGTACGCAAGCCTTCTAGACCTTTTACTCACAACTTCCCCTGAGCTATGTTCATGTTCCCTTCTATGTCCTCTGGGATCTTCCGACTACTCGGTTCTATCAAGTAAGATGAAAACGAAAGGAAATAACTCTACTGTATATCGATACTCTATGGCTGACTGGATAACTTCCGTACATTTATATCTGATATACCCCTGCATTCTATGTTTAAAAAGGATGTGGCATCCATAGTTACACATCTGACCGAATAGTTAATTGAAGGCATAGACCGATTCATACCATCTAAAAAAATTCCAACAAAGATCTTACAGCCAGTCATGGTTCTCTTCAGAATGTGCTGCTGTCATCGCGCCCAGAAATCACTTTTTCCATAGCTACCAACATAATAGATGCACTACGACTAAAGCTGCTTTCAGAACTGCTAGTAACCACTATAAAAGTGTAATAAAATGCAAGAGAGCTATTTGCTCAGTCCGTTACACCCAAAATGCTGAGCAGCGGCTTGGTTCCTACCAGTTCTGGCAAATAGCAAACAGGATCCTGAAAAGAAGCGTACGTTATGTCCCAACCATCATCAATGGAATTGAGGTCATCTCGTCATCATCAGACAAGGCCGGACTATTTGCCAAGTATTTGCAGCTAATTCAACGCTATGCGACGAAGGCCATCAACTCCCCGTATTTCCTCCTATAACAGACAACACGCTATGCAAAATACAAATACCTGTGTGTGAGGTCGCCAAGCTAATCAAGAACCTTGATTCCAGTTGATCAACTGGCTCTGACGGCATTCCAATTATAGTGCTGAAAAAGCTTCAACCAGAACTTGCCCCTATACTTACAAAACTGGTTAAGCGTTGCCTTAAAGATAAGTGTTATCCAACTCCCTGGGAAACCTCGTCAGTATGCCGTGTGTTCATGAATGCAGGTGATTATCTTCCTCTCATACGAATTTAAATTTAAAAATGTAAAATGTTGCATTTATGTTATTTAATCTTTGATTTATTTAATACGAGAATAAAAATCAATAAACATAATACTGTTGAGGTGATATAGAATCGGAAAATTTATAACGACAGAAAAGTCATAGTCCCAAGATTTTATTAATATCGGGATACACGTTTTTTTTAACTTAAAAAAATAAGGCAGTGCCACACATGATCATAGAAACGCCTATACGATTGGATGGCCGCTAAAAATACAGAAAAAATCTTGTTCCCTTTGTTGAAATATAAAAGTGTCTGTTGGCAAGAAGACAGAACATTTTTAGAAATGGCTGGAAGCCAATGGACGAAAAACGAAGAGCCCTGCTGAGGTTCAGAACCTTCTAGAAAACATGTCCAATGAAGAATGAGATAATTTGAACATCTTTTACACAACGGAACACAACCGTAGTTGAAAGATGAAGTTTGCCAAAATAATAGCAATCATCTTGTTTATCTTAATTCTGACATTTAAACTAATAATTCTATGTTTTCTTTGTACATCACGAAGATTGAATATTTTTACTTGTATAAAAACATCTGGTAAAAAAATCAAGTTTATATCAGTGATAATTGTCAAATATATCTTGTTAGCCATTGCGCTTTACTTAACTGAAACACCCACCTTACACACTCTTTTGGTCTCTCGCTTTCTATGTTTATCTTTATATATATATATATATATATATATATATATATGTATATATATATATATATATATATATATATATATATATACAAATCTATATATATATAAAAATGTAACTCTTGGTTCGTTCGTAATAATTAGTCTAAATAACTAAATAAATGATTGCTTCGACATTTTGGCATAATATGTTTACTGTACCCATGCGTGTTTTTATATATTTCTTTTTAATTATAGCATTATACTAAATTTTTCCATAATAAATATGTGGTTTTCTTTGTACCGATAGGCCATTTTTATTTATGGAAATTATCTATTACTGCTTGCCGTCACGTGACCAGTGTTTCCAATTTAGCGGTTTTCCCGCTAGATCTAGAGATTTCGTTTCCCCGCTAGATCAAGATATTTCGAACTCTCCCCCCGCAATTTTAGATTAAAAAATAAATTCCTTCATGTAAGTAAAAAAAAAGTAGCATTTATTGCCTTTGGTAACAATTATTTATTGATTATTTGTTTTGTTTTTCACATTTTTTATCGGCGAACCATTCTTAAATCTCGCTATAAAATCGATTTTTCCAAGTACATTTTAAGGGGGGCATTCCTACCTACGTAGTTTGGTTTAAAATACGATCTAAGCAACCCACCTTAGTCCAAAATTCTAAAAAGCAAGAAGCAACAGAAAAAAACTTATTCCAAACACAGTAGAATGTAATTATCTACCAACCTAAATACTTTTAACATGCTTAAACTAACTTTTTTATTTTTTTTTTATTTTTCTAATTTCCAAATATGTTGTTCAAAGTGGATTTTACACACTGAATGAGAAAAATAGTAAACAAATCTCCGTTGATCGCTTAAGGAGTAAGGACGCTTAATTTCTCAAAAGTTCTAAAAAAAGGACTAGGTGTATCAGAATTTTTGTATGAGTTTTTGACACCCCTAACAGGAAACTGCGAATAAAATATAAAAAAAAACTCGTAATTTCTTTTTTAACAATCGGTTGTTTGTTTTCTTTATCGATTATACTACCAAAATAAACTATTAAAGTTGTTATAAAAGTAATAGAAACATAATTTTTTTATTAAAAAAAAAACAGTAATGAAATTAATTGAATTTTACGATCTCAGTATTTTCAATTTTTAAACTTTTAAAATCTATCCAAATTGTTCGATTGATTACATTTTTACGATATTTTGAGGGTCAATGTGAAAATTTATGCTCTTCTCAATAAATCGAATATAATATTTTAGACACACGTTTTTTTTATAATTGAACCTCCCCATTTTCAAATGTCTATTAAAAAGTACATAATTAATTTACCCATCAAAGTTTTATATATCACAAATGGAAGATAAAATATTAATAAATGATATATTCAAATTTAAAACAAAAAAGTAGTTCTTTTAAAAATTTACCTGTAAAGTCCGAAGTTTAAAACATTTTCTTTAAACACGTTGTTAGCTTTTTTTTTAATGAAACTTTGGTCTTTGGTCCTTTAATTGTCAAAAAATTAGGGTTTGAATTATATTTTCCGAGTACTTATAAGGTTGGAAAACAGGGGGCCGAATTAATTAACGCCTCCCATTTTGAAATGTCTATTAAAACGTAAATAATTAATTTACTAACCAAAGTGTTAGATACCACAAATTGAAGATAAAAGATCAATAAATAATATACTAAAATTAAAACAAAAAAAATGGTGTTTTTAGAAATTTACCTGTAAAGTCGGAAGTATAAAATCTTCTTTAAAAAAACAAGTTGTTTGTTTTTTTGTATTTTTTTGTTTTTAATGAACCCCTTGCCCTTGCTCTTTTAATTGAAAAAGAAATTAATTAGGGTTTGAATTACATTATTCGAGGAGTTATAAGCTTGGAAAATTGGGTGGAATTATTCAATATTTTTCACGAAATTTCTGACACAACTAACAAATGACTTATCTACCACTTAGCCTAAGTTCGGGTTGCACTCCCAAATTTAGAGTTAGTAGTAATCATAGATTTTTATGCAATTTTCACAAAGTGAAGTCCCTAATAGTTAAACAACATGCAACCAGTTAATTGTTGGAAAGACAACGTTTAATAAAGGAAGTGAAATAAAAAATAACTTAAACACAGTTTCAGCACATATAAAATATACTTGAATTTTACTGCATTTGGTATCAGGTATTTTTGTTATTGTTCACAATTTCTCGAACATTAATTATTTTACATAAATGATTGTGTTGTTCCTAGTTACTTGCCCCCCAAGAGCCGTCATTCATGATTTTACTTATTTTTTTACTAATTTTTAGACGTTTATTTTATTTAATTGTCAGCATGAACCAACCTTTTTAGATGCAGCATATGCTAAGACTTCAGCGAAGTTTACTGTATTTATTTGTTAGCAAACATTAATAACAGAAAGTTTTCCACTTTATTTATTGTTTGCATAATTAATGGTGGAAGTATGTTTTCTGTTTAACATCTGTTGAAAAAATCACTTGTATTGCCTCCTGAAAAAAAAACACACACTTTTCTCTGCTTTCACCTAACTATTTACAGTGTTCATATACCACATTCATCTTTTCTTTTTATAATACAAAATCCGTTTTCAAAAAGCAACGTTTACTGCCAAATTTCTTTTTAAAAAATATGAAAGTTTTCCTGAAAAAAAACCCAAAAATCTTTCACCTAACAATTTATGGTAAAAAATGTTTTTGTTTCTTTGGTGGGGAAACAACAATTTCTATTGATAAAAAAAATTGCAAAATCTAATAAAAGTAAATAAACGAAAAAAATGCAATTTTTCTTGAGGAATGTGTTCCATTTTATGAAACTGAACCGCAAATTCAACCAGACTATGACTATTAACGTAACACTGGATTTAATTTTGGACTTCATTCTCCTTAAAGAATGATTTTCACCTTTCGGATTAACTTAAGAGAATCTTCATGCAAGCTGAAATATTATGTGCGGTGGGTTTTTATATTTATTTATATCAAGCATTTTTCCACACGTATTTCTTGGCAGTTTATTACTATAATAAATTGCGGTTTTATTTAATACCAAAACCAGCAAATTCTAACATTGTTGCAAATATGATTTGCTTATTTCCTTCTGTTTTTTTGACGAGAAGAATAGCAAAAATTGCATTCTTTTAAACTCCGCGAAATAAAGACTTTGTAAATTGGTTTTGGCGTATTCAGTCGAAAAAAAATTGATTGCAAATTTTAACCTACAGTTTTAATTGTGTTTCTCTTACACCCACACAACATACACACACACATACACACACACACACACATATACATATATATATATATATATATATATATATATATATATATATATATATACTAGTGCTGTACCTATTAATCAGAATCGGAATCGGAAATCGGAAAAATCGGTAGTTTTCGGGGTACCGGAATCGGTATCGAAATCGGAAAAATTTGTGCCTAATTACCGATTCCAAACCGATTCTTTTAATATTTTATTATGTTAATTTTTCATTGCTGATACCGTTGATAAATATTTATTACTTAACATCTATAGATCATGATAATATTAAAAGAAGATCCAAATTTATTTTATCTGCGTAAAATAAACAAAATAAAACTTGAAACTTTGCGAAAATTCGCTAGATAACCTTCAGAAGAATGCAGTTTATTTGCAAGGTATTGAAAAAAATGTTTAAATTTAAAGAAATATTTTTTCAAGAAAAATAATATAAAACATTATTGCTAATTAAATCAAAAGTAGAATATAATAGTGTTGGATTTTGTCCGGTTAGGTTTTTGTCCGCTCCCTTACTCGGCATTGGCAAATATGACAAGGAATGGCGAAAAAATGGTCTTACATTGCAAGAAAAATCTTGCAAGGATCGACCAAGAGCTTCTAGTGAATCTTTCTGTGTCATTGCGCATTCATCCAAAACAATAAGTTTGCATTTCTGTAATATTTTTCCCCATACTGGATATTTTGGTCATGTTTAACATGAGATTATTGAATAATTGAATGTGTCATAGTAGTTTCAAAGTAGATTAAGTAGTTATTCTACTTGGTAGCAAGGTCGCAGGTATTACGCATGCAGCAAGGGTTAAGGCTGTGTTATTTTGTCACCGAATGGCTGTCAAAATCACTTTACTTAGAAAGGGTTTACCAGTTACTCCTGGTGCTGTTCCAGGTAGTAGTAACTTCCAAATGACTTATATTAACATACTAAGTAAATTATGTGATTAAATAGAAATTATCCATGTTTTTACAATGCGATATTCACTGTAATTAATTTAGGAGACTAAAACAGGATAAGGGATTAGAGATGGGCAGATAGAAAGAAAGATATAGAGATAGAAAAGAGAAAGTGAGAGGGAAATAGATAGATAGCAAAGGATAGAAAGAGAATAAGGGATTGGGAGATAGACAGAGAAAGAGAGAGAGGAGGAAGAGTTAGAAACAGAGAGGGAGACGGACAGAGGAAAAGAGTGATGGGGAGAAAGATAGAGGATGATAGATAAAGAAAGGGGAAAATAAGATGGAGAGGGTGATATAGAGAGACAGATAGATTGATAGAGAGATGGAGAGATGGATGGAGATATATTAAGAGAGGAAGAGAGAGGGAGAGGGAGAGGGAGAGATAAACAGAGGGTTACCTACACTTCGCCATTTTTTTCGTTGATCAGTAGGAGAGAAAACCTTCGAGATTGAGGTAATTTTTACTTTTGTAACTATACAGTGTGCCCTTTATCGGAAGCTAGATTTTCCACACATGAAAAAGCGACCGGGTTGTCTGTACTGTCACCAAATAATTAAATAAACAAAGATATCGTAATACTGTGAAAAGAAAAGTGAACTATAATATTAAATGTATAAACATCAACAGAAGAAAACACAAAAAAACAAATAACATACGGTTCATTTGTATTTCTTATTAAATGTTTGTAGTTAATGCCATTTTTTTGTCAAATAAATAAATTTTAAGCATTTTTTTTTAAATAAATAATAACAACTTTGTTAACTATTACGACTTGTCCTAGTGTATTATAAACACTTAAACCTCTCCATGTTAAAGAGGGCTTTAAGAATAAACACGCCACAACTCCTCATGTTAAGTACGGCTTTCGAGGTTTGGAAGGGGGTAATCTGAAATCTGTGTTTTACATGAGGAGGTCAGGATGTTTATAATACGCTGGGGCAAGTCGTAAAAATTAACCAGCAACTTTCTCTTTACAGTAGTTTTCTTATAGTTTAGAAAAAGTAAAACAAACGTTTGTGTGTACTTTTTGCAACTATTTTTGTAAGCAACAAGCAAAACTGGTATATATATATATGTATATATATATATATATATATATGTATAAATATATATATATATATAGAGAGAGAGAGAGAGAGAGAGAGGGAGAGAGAGAAAGACAGAAAGAAAGATGTTATTTGCTTTTTTTATTTCTGCAATAAGTTTTGAATGAATGCAATTATTTACGAAAGTGCATTTTTACTTAAATGCGAGTTGGGAATAATTTTCCCTTTAACCAATTTAGTAACCCCATATGGGCAGCGGCATATATATTGTTTTTAAAATATAAATTAAAAAAATAGGATTTATTGCCGAATCCCTGCGACTAGGTTTTTTTTAGTTTTATTTTTTTATGCCATGGAGGAACATTTTTCTTGGGGGAATTTCAGCATATTCGTGGTTTTATCTGCCGATGGAATTGTTTTTTTTTTCTTTCTTTCTTTTTTCTATCTTCCAATTGCTATGTGGATTCTCGTCTGATGCTCGGCACGCATGCGTACGTTCGGCGAGTTGAAATTCAGCGCGCGGTATTGTGATTGGCTAGTCACCATGTAATGTAAGACAGCAACTAAACCCAAGCTGTGTACGTCATGTTCCGGACAAATCCGAGCCTAACACTGAGTTATGCCTGGTTCATTAAATGTACCAAATAATTTTATTTTTAGTTATGCCTTATTACTTGAATTTTACAATTTCTTTTTTTACTCTTTTAACGATATGTTTAAGTTTGTTTTATACGCACGTGTAATGAGGACCGTAATTTTCGTCATTTCCAAATACTTGACTGAAAAGAAACGATGCCTAAAATTTTTTTTTTTTTTAATATGGAAATATTTTGTATGTTTTAATATTAGAAAACACAATTAGATTAGATACATCACTGATGCAAAATATGACGGAAAACGGGCCTGTAAATTTCTAGTTTATTTAAGCCGAACAAACCAGACGTTTCATATATATATATATATATATATATATATATATATATATATATATATATATATATATATATATATATATATATATATGGTTACATATAATATACGATTATATATATATATATATATATATATATTAAACATTAAGAGGAGATTATATATATATATATATATATATATATATATATATATATATATACCCGCTCACATACACCTTTCACGATAAAGATATAACCCAGAATTAGATAGAATCGAGCAATTGCATCGACATCGGACAACGCTAGACCCAAAGTGGGTTTCGATGTACTACATCTCATCAGAGACGTGCTCCGACATAGGCGCGAACCCAGGTTGCCCATATGGTTAGGGCGTCAGTATTGCACACTTCATGAGTCCGGCGACCTAGGTTCGCGCCTATGTTGGACCACGTCACTGATGAGATGCAGTACATCGAAAGTCACTTTGTGTCTGGCGTTGCCCAGTTTTCTTTGCATATATAGAATTGGCAGACGTTCATTAGAATATGGTTGTCCTTAAGACGGAGGTTTTTTGGTAACTCTTTCGGGGGATGCCACTTATTGGGATGTCACAACTATCATCTATGGAAATCCATACCTTCCTAGTTATAGTTAATTTTCCAAAAAAAAAGATACAACATTTTGTAAACAGTAACGGGCTTCCGTATCTTGAAAAAAATCTCACGTAAAACGAGACTTGCAGAAATAATTAATACTAATATTCTTTACATCCTTCTTTTTTCTTCTTTTCAGAGGGATTGCGATTCTTTAAACCATTCTTTATGTACTGATATATGGAAAGTGTTCGCATTCTGAAATTCAATTTTAAATTTATTTTCATAGATTTAAGAGCATGCCTATTTGAGCGTTTTCGTAAAGTAAAATAAAAATCCTTATCTGAAAGATAATAATTATTGATATCTATTCAATGAATCTCACAGTTGAAAACGCAAAATATAAAAATGTTTCAAATTTTGGATTTCTATCTTCGATATCACAGGCACGCTGTATAATTTTTTGTTTGATTTTGTTTTTGTCTTCACTAATCCACCCTTTTTCTACAAAATTAATGTGTACTTTATGGCTCGCTTGAAATTCAAAATGTCGAACAAGCAGAAAATGAGGAAAGGGGTATGAGGTCCCCCAAAATATATTTATACAACGAATATGAAAAAAATTACACGCATATTAAAGGCATTCGTTATATATTAATCGGTAAAAATAGTATATTGATTAAATAATTACCAGCTGTTTGGAAGATTAAAAAAAAAGACAAGAGCACTCCATTAATTTGGCGGTCACCAAGTATAATGAATAAACTTGTTTGGCTTCTGTTACGTTATGTCTTAAACCATTTTTCTATGTTTTTTTGTAATTTCAAATTTAAATATATATATGTATATATATATATATATATATATATGTATGTGTATATATATATATATATATAATTCCTTCGAACAATGAATATTTCCTCGTTACACAAACTTCTTTATCACTTTAAAGTTTTTGTTTAAATCGTAGAGGTAAGTTTAATAGTAAAAATCCAGTTATAAACGTACCTACTGTTTTAAGTTCCTATGTACACAGTCCACTTGTTCGCATGCTTTATGAATCAATTTTTTTATCACTCTAAATATTTAAGCATGAATTTTATTCTGGGTGTGTATTTCGAATAGGAAAATAATATCAGTTTAATAATTTTTTTCTTCTAAATAAATTTTTGCCTTCATTTTATACAAATGATTGATACAATAATAAAATGAAAACTTGAGTGGGTTGAATGTGACCTTTACCTTCGAATTGATCGATAGCTCACAAACACTCGTAATTGCAGCAAAGAAGCCTGTTTACTTTGAATTATAATTTACTTGACATTCAACACCAGTGAGAATCACAAATATCACGGAATATTACAATATTGATTGATTTAAGGGCACACAAATAGTCCGGTTTCAAATAGCATTTGATTTAAAGCAAAGTAACATCTTATAATATGCCAAAATTTAATTAACACTACAACGCTTATTATTATTATTATTATTATTATTATTATTATTATTATTATTATTATTAATGTTATTATTATTATTATTATTATTATTATTATTATTATGATTGTTATTTATTTATTTATTATTATTGGCTCACATGGAGCTTTCACACAAGTCAACAAACGATCGGTTTGGAGACCTGTGGTGTTCTCTGAAAGCTGAGTGACAACAAGTCTCCGTAGACGTCCAGCTCTCTCCACTTCCTTCGATAGCATTTGCATCAATTTGCATCAATTGAAATGAATGGATCTCGTCTGGTCTCTGATGTATCGTTATTTTCATGGAAAGTGTTCGACTGAGCTTCAATCTATGGCCCCCCTCGCCAAACTTTCACATGAAACACTCGTCTAGCTGTAAACATTATCAATAATTCCCCCCACTCTTTATCTGTGCCTAAACCTAAACGTAGATTCCATGAACAAAGCTTCTTTCTTAGAACTGCACGCCTGTGGAATTGTCTTCCGTTTTCCTGCTTTCCGGCTAACTACAATATGGTTGTGTTCAAGTCTAAAGTAAATAAGTTCTTGATGAGCCGTTCCATATAAGTTATCAAATTTACCAAATTTTCATTACTAATGATTACTATATTGTCCAATTTCTACTGTACACTCTTTAACCCTTATCCCTGAGTGACCTCTTGGCCTTGATAAGGTGGTGATGCCTATGTAAAAAAAAGATAAATCTGCGTCATCGCACCAACCTCATACCATTGATTTCTCGCTGATAGTGGTCATTGGTTTATACTGGAATTTGAGCGGCACTAAGCCTCCCCACGATCACAGTTCTCTTCGTGCTTGTCCAGCGGAGGTGTGGGCAGCGCTCTCTCCTCGGTCATTCCATCCTCCCTGACCCTTCTCGGCTCTTTATTATTATTATTATTATTATTATTATTATTATTATTATTATTATTATTATTATTATTATTATACTTCTTCTTCTTCTTCTACTTTAGCTATTCCTTCTACTTTATCCAAGAGTCAAATGTGGGGAATGCAATGCTAATGAAAACAACTAGGAAGATTGTCCAGGAATAAAAATAGACCGGAATTGTCTAATAGTTTTACTTTAAAATAGGAACAACGTTCTGATCCCCATGTGGCATCAATTGAAATTTCATGGCAAGTGCTCTTATGAGTTTCAATCTCTGGTCCTCCCTCGCGAAACTTTTACAAGAAATACTCGTATATTTGAAAACACTATCAATAATTTCGCTCATTCTTTATCTGTGCCTAAACCTAAACGTAGTTTCCATGAACAAAGCTTCTTTCTTAGAAGTGCACATCTGTGGAACTGCCTTCCGTTTTCCTGCTTTCCAACGAATTACAATCTGTTTTCAAGTCCAACGTAAATAAATTCTTGATGAGCCGTTCCCCTATAGTTAACAAATTTACGAAAATTGCATTACTAACTATTACTATATCGTCCAATTGACTACTGTACATTTTTACCCTTATCCTCGAGTGATCTATGGGCCTTTATATGTGGTGATTCCTATATAAAAAACAGAGAATTCGACGAAGTAATGAAATGTCCAAACAACACGTTTTCGTCGTATAGTGTGTAATAATATTAAACTGATAAAATGTAAAAAAAATGCCGCTCTGTCTCTTTCTGTGGCGTCTCTCTGTCCAATTATATCATTCCTTAAATAACTAATTAAGGCGCAATGTAAATAAATTAGTTAACCAAACAATGTATACAAGACACATCGAATCGTTAATGACATTCGTGAAATAAATCAATATGTGATAGAAGTATCTGAGTCTTTACATATATTAAGCTTTTAGATAAAAAACGACGGATAAATTTCCTGATTAAATATATATGATAGGAATAATGCAAATATTATTCCGACGAGATCGAACGATAAAAAGGAGCAAACCTTAGCACAAGTCTGTCAACGTTTCGTCTTTATTGTAAGACTTATTCTGGATGAGTCATGAATCGAAAAGAATTCTTACAATAAAAACAAAACGTTGATGGGAATGTGACTTGGTTTGTTCCATTTATATATATATATATATATATATATATATATATATATATATATATATATATATGTTTAAAGAAAAAATAGAAAAAAACGAATGAAATTATTAAAAAATCAACGTTTCGTCCTTGTTTCAGATGGCATCTTCAGGATAATTGAAAAAAAAAATGCGATAAAAGAAAAAGTCATAGATCGTGCGAAAAAAGACAGTTTTTTAAAATCCAACCCATGTCGGGAAAGGACGAATATATTTTTTTAAAGAAACAAATCATAAACTCCAATTTTTTATAATAAAAGTTAAATTGAAATATACTGCAAATTAAACATCACAATAATGGTGCAACGTATTTTGAAATTAGAAAAATAAAAAAAAACAAAAAAAAAATTTGTTTTAGCACCTTAAAAGTATTTAGGTTGGTAGATAATAAAATTCTACTGTATTGGCATAAGCTTTTTTTCTGTTGTTTCTTGCTTTTTACAATTTTCGACTGAATACTTCTAAATTTAGCGGGGTTGCTTATATCGTATTTTAAACCAAACTTCGGAGATTGGAATGCTTCCCACACCTAAAATGTACTTGGAAAAATTGATTTTATAGCGAGATTTAAGAATGGTTAGCCGATAAAAAATGTGAAAACAAAACAAATGATCAATAAATAATTGTTACCAAAGGCAATAAATGCTACTTTTTTTCTTACATTAATGAGTTTATTTTATGTTTTAAAGTATTTTCAAGCGCTTGTCTTTTTTTTAATCTAAAATTGCGGGTGTGTGGGTGCGAAATATCTCCAGATTTTCTAGAATTCCCGCTAGATTGCAAACGAAATCTCCATATCTAGCAGGGAAACCGCTAAATTGGAAACACTGGTCACGTGACAGGAAGCGGTAATAAATAATTTTCCGTAAAAGAAAATGGCCTATCGGTACAAAAAAAAACTCCTTTTTATCATAGAAAAATTAAGTATAATGTTATAATTAAAAAAAAATATATATATAAAAACACACATGGATATAGTAAACATATTATACCAAAACGTAGAAGCCATCCGTCCAGTGGTTTTCTATACTATTATTGCGAACGAACCAAGAGTTACATTTTTATATATATAGATATACATATATATATTTATACTAGAAAAATTACCCGTCGTAAACTGGGTTGAAAACAGCCTACAGAAAATGGACTCTGATTTATGAAAGTATGATAGTTTGTGAAAAGAAGGGTTGTAAAGACATAGCTCCGAATTTGGGCGTATCAAAACCAATGCAAAATATGATGAAAGTAAAAATAAAATAAATACACCCCATAATTTACTATACTATACCTGGTCACACTGAAACACTTATAATATTCCGTGGATCTATAATAAAAAAAATTTGTTAAACTTTGTGACATATTTCCATTCTATAGAGGTCAGGCGCGAACGAACACCCCAAAATTTTATTATCCCATATTTCTTCAAACTGAAACATAATTATCAAAGTATACTTACGCAGATAGATATGAAAAGTATTTATAAAGTTTGCGCCTATTTCCATTCTATGGAGGCCAGGGTCGAACGCAGAACCCCACAATTTTATTATATCATCCCTATTTAAGTTTAAACATACTCATCGACGTATTATTATGTACATCTATATCTAAAAACACTTGTAAACGTTTTTTTTAATTGTTTTTATTTCCATACTTTGTGCAGACCCCACAATTTTTATGAATCATCATTATGCCAAATCAAACATGGCCATTCCTGTGTCTCGATACATCTTCTATCATTATATGTGATCAGTTCTCTATAATACTCAACCATATAGGAGCCTATTCGTGACCAGAAACACACCCAAATACGTTCAGCTTTATATTATAGATATATGTGGGTCTATATCTCTGAAGAAAAAAGAATAAAAACTCTTCTCCTCGCTTAGATTAACTTTTGTACGCTATATAAGCCGATTTTTTTTGTTCCAAACACAACCAAGATTAGCAACCCGTGTTTTTTTGTTCGTATTATAGAATTCAAAAGATATATGTACTCAAAAACATTGATAAAACATTCAATGAAGAATATTATATAGCGTTATTTATGTGTCTTAAGGAAACAATAAAAAAACGGCAGAACAAAGACAATACATCACATCACAAAGCGTCATTTGTATTTCCTGTAATCTCAGAATAATGCATATTTCTTTGTGAGAATCAGTGACATACTTTATATAAGTTTCGTTGTTTATATATTTTCAACAGAATGTTATTAAAAGAAGAATTGAAGGTACCAGAAGATTTAAATACAAACTTTTTGAGAAAAACGATTTACCAATAACGACAAACCAGACAAGTAGCTAAACCCTACCCCTACACAATAGATATCCCTAGATGTAAGAGAACTTTCTACTCCAGTAATTTCATCCCCAGAACCGCTAGACTTTGGAATTCCGTTCCAGGTCCATGCTTCCCCAACTGTACTGACATGCAGAAATTCACGTGTAACATGAACCGACATCTTGTTGCCCAACTCCCGAGATAGTATCCCAGTAGCTTATGTCACTGATAGTAGCCCCTTTCATCAAAGTGGTAATGTGCCTTGTTGCAAAAAAAAAAAAGAACTAGTACTATTTACACTAAATTATGTAGAGACTAACATAAATCTTCACTTAGATAGTGTAGAAAACCATACGTTCGCACACAATGCGTTTTTATTTTGTAATCGCAATCTACGTCATGTGCTAAACAATATTAGCACCTGTACACGTTTCTTTTCAAACACTATCGCATAATTACGTATATTGCTTCTGCTGTAAACTGATGATCTAAAGTCTTCTCCTGTAGACTACTACCAGTGCGCAGGCTCTTTACAGACTTTAACTTCCAAGTAGATTGATATAAATGAAGAATGAAGATATCAGAAAATATCGTGTATGTTGCGGCAAACGCAAAATTACTCTTCAAGAAAGTATAGATTTGGTAGATTCACTGACATCAATATATTACTAAAGTAAAACTACGTAATTGAATTAAGTCGAATTTGGCCTAAACGTATTTATAAAAGGTAGGGGCATGGCTAATTAATGATAACTGTTTAATTGTTCTTCGATAGATGTACATATTATTATTACTTTATCATATAATTGAAAAAAACACATGTGTCAGTGTGAAGATATATTGTTAAAGATCACCTCCGAGTGTAGCCAAAAAGTAATTAAATAAATATATGTACACTTGACACGCCTTTGCCAACAAGATGAATACAAATAATAATAAGAATAAATCCGTTAGTTAAATCGGTCGGAAAATCAATTAAAACCTGACATTTTTCATAAATAAAATAATAATTTACAAAAGTCTGTACATGGATGGTAAAAAAAGTTAATTTATTTATATTTGATTTAGGAAACGTCTACTTTTTATTCCGCTGGGCAACAGTCCCCTAGTAGTCCGTTCTACGGATGGAAAGTTCATAGAAATAACTCGTTCCAAGAATATTTTAACGGAAGGCACTCATAACATATACAGGGTGACCTAAAAAAACGGGTCCCAACTCTTATTAGGTCCCGTTTCTTGGTGTTTTGTCCGACTGAAATGAAACCTTGCATACAACTAGTTTATTATATTCAAAACATCACATCAAACCACTAGGGTATTTGGCCTTTTTTTTCTCCGTTCTACAGCATATGTTCTAGATGGCCTCCATTTAGAATTTGTTTTTTTTTGGGTCACCCTGTATATAGAAAAAATATAAGAGAAATAGGCTTAGACAGGCATAAAGTCCTTTGATGTAAGGAGCTAAATACCTTTTACTTCCAGGTAAAATCTTCTAACCAACAGTATATGGATAGATGACGACATATGGCAAATATTATATGCATGTCAAACAAAAAATGTGATGACAAAAGACAAAATGATGGCAACAAGAGTTATGAGAACCGACAGTAAACTGTGGTATATATATATATATATATATATATATATGTGTGTGTGTGTGTGTGCATGATGTATATTATATATGCATATTTATAATATATCACGAATAAATGACAACAATCTATATTGTACATTTCAAGATATTAACTATCTTACTGTTTATTACTTAAGAACAGTAATATGTACACTTCTGGAGAACACGTTTCATAACCTAAAATCAAGTATGTCCTTAGTATGTTAATGAGAGAATTTATTTCGCCCATAACTCGTCAGAAGAGAAAGCACTTATCAATTTTAGGAAAAAAAATGTGTTTTTACAACATCCGAACATGAGTTCGGATGTTGTAAAAACACAGAGAAGTTATCATATTTTTTTTACATTTTGTCACGCCATGTTTAAATAAATTAACTAAATGACATAATACTTGCATGGATAATTTTGTGCCACAAAACAGGTGATAATAAGACTCGTCGTAGTCTACGTACTTTAAGAAATAAGATGGTAAACAATTTAAAATTTGGAATACAGACTTTTTTCAGTTGTTTGTTTTTCATAGTGTAGTTAAATTGAGCTTCATAAATTAAAGGGTTGGTATGAATAAAGGTGCAATGCAATTGAATAAACATTTCCCTATGAATCTATAATATTATATATACACACACAGGTAGCAGAAGGTGCGCAATCTCAAACCACCTCTCTACTGAGTCGACATTGTTAAATACACGTGGCAAGTGAAATGTATGTACAGGATAACTTGAAAGAAATGCCAAGTTAAGCGGAGAACAAGTACAGCATTTAGCATTCCCAAATAGTTCCCCATCTGGTACTAACCACGCTCAACATTTCTTACCCTCGGTGATCTGGCGGGAACCGGTGTGTCAACGCAATTATGCCGTATGACAAACACACACATGTATATATATATATATATGTGTGTGTGTGTGTGTGTGTGTGTGTGTGTGTGTGTGTGTGTGAGTGTATGTGTGTGTGTTTGTGTGTGTTATATTTTTTGGAGGGAATTAGACCTGGAGTCTAAAAAGCAAAGGTAATTTTAATGTATTAATAAATGTATTGATACTTTTCAAAGAAAACGGTGCCCATTGTACTGTGGATGTAAATATTCTCAATGGGTATAGATATCCTAGAACTATATTCAGTAAAACGATTTATAATTATGAATACAAAAGCAGTTTCAAAAAGAAAAAAAAAACAAAATCAACTCGATTGTGCGATCATTTCGGAAACGATGTTCATTTTATTGAAACTGATAATAGCTATTGCCAATAATTTGACAGAGGTTTTGTCCTTTAAAAACATAGTCTTCTCATGAGCGAAGATGGGGGAGAAGTTAAATACACCAAAATAAAACTAGCATGTTATTCGTGAGTAACGTAGATATTCCTTTTCTATCTCCATTATAAAGTCTGTTTTTTTATTTCAGTAACTCTATCTTTTTTGGAATATTTCAAATCGGAGACAAAATAGCATGCAAAAAGATAGACTGACTGAAATTAAAAACATATTTTTTAATGGAGATTAAAAAGAAATATCTGCCTTACTCACGACTAAAATGCTAATTTAATGTTGGTGTCTTTAACTTATCCCCCCCCACTATTTTTACTTTGGAGGAGACTATGTTTTTCATGACAAAACGTTTGTCAAATTATTGTCAATACTTATTGGCAATTTCAATAAAATAAATATCGTTTCCGAAACGATCGTACATTCAACTTGATTTTGTTCGTTTTTTTTCGTTTTGAAACTGATTTTTAATTTATAATTATAAATCGTTTCACTCAATATCATATATATATATATATATGTATATATATATATATATATATATATATATATATATATATATATATGAGGTGACTTAAATACATTTCCAGATTATTCATGCCGGCATATTTATTCATAGTACATACATGAAACTCTCTAGTCCCCTTCGAATAATCTCCTCCGATTACACTGTATTTTTGTATCGCTCTTATAATCTCTGGAGGGCACCATTGAATTCCTCTTGTATGACCGTGTAAATAACTCTCGTTACAGCTAATTTATCACTTCATTAACCTCAAAGCAACAGACCTGTACAAAAAGGTCTAAAAAAACATATTGAAGGCACCTCGTATATATATATATATATATATATATATATATATATATATATATATATATATATATATATATATATTCATATATATAAATATATATATATATATATGCGACCATATATTTATGCACGTACATCAATGTACATAAGTATAAATATATAGATTATATTATTATAAACCATTCGAATCAAGATGGAATAAATGAAAATATCTGTATTTCTTCTTAAAATTTCTCTTTTATTTACCATATTTGAGAACAATGAGCGGCCGTTTTATAAAACAACTATCCTCATGTAAGCAATTACTTTTAATGTTTACGTATTTGTTTGTTGAATTATATATTACATATTTGTTTGTTGGATTACTGTACGTGCCAATGATTGATGGTTATTTGTCATCGTAAAACGTTTTACTTTTTGTGCCACTTTAAAACGTCAATCGTCTGTATGAGTCTTTTCTAGTCCACTGCGCATGAATGTCCGTCGTTTAGTATTTGAAAACGATTAATCACTGTCACTGTATCCGAGATAAGATTTAATGACGGGATTCTTCGATTTTCGATGAAATCGCCTTTTCTTCAATATATAAATCATTCGCCTAAATAAGTCCTCATTGCAATTTTGTCCTTTACAAAACTAATCCAGTTTGTACCATCATTAATCATAGGAATATCCCTATATCTAAAGCACTATCTAAATTATACAATAAACTATATAAAATTATACAATAAGATTTGTGACTCTCTCTAGTTTTCGTGAATGTAACCCATGACTTTCGTTAACTTTATGTCGTCATATTTACAAAATGTATGTTGAACTCTAGATTCTATACAGAATTTTTAACTGACACCTCCTATCGAAGTAAATTGTTCTCGTTCTTTCAGTCATAAAGTATATATATATATCATGTGCTTTTTTTCATAGTTATAATTTGGTCTATGATAACAGAATAATCCTTTAATTGTTATGACTCTCGAGTATATATCCGACACAGTTAAACACTGATAACATGCCGAGAACAACACCACTCTATAAAAACGCATACACGATATCAACGGATACACACTAGGGAGTCAACACAATGAAAGTATATGCTGTTGTCATAGCCATAGCATTATTTACCTTAGTAATAATTGCATTTTAGAAATGCAAACGATTTCCATTTAAAACTGGTTGTTCGTCACCGAAGTTAATCGTTAAGCCTCGCGTTCATATGAAGTGAAATAAAAAAAAAAACACGGTTAAACTTGTAGTCTTAATAAGCAAAACAATAAGATTGTAAGTTCTACGCTAAAAAAATACAACGCATGCTTTTAAATTTATAACAACTGTTTCAAGCATTAATTCAATTTAATGCCATTTGTTATTAAAGTTTATGAAATGTAGTGGATGTACATTAAATAATGGTTAACCCAGTTCAATAAATGTGATTATTACTGATATTGGAGGGCGAAGTCATGCACAACAGGTTACAAAAAAAAAAACAGCTGTTAACAGGAAATACAAGATAGCCGAGACCTGAAACGCATCACAATCATGTTTTTTTTACTAAACAGTATATTCACCGCCGTGTATTTATTTAAATGTTCTAAGATATGTCTCAAGGTATTTTTACGGCATTTCTCTATTAAAAATTACATTTAATCAGATGATATGTTTGTCACGTTGGTACAGTTATTACGTCACCAGCTTCTAATGATATTTTTGTTTCTATTCTAGTTGATTTCACGATAATATTTTTGTTTACTTTTGAAATAACAACTCTATAATATATACGAAATCTGGACAAATTAAAATATCATATTTAAACGTATTTTACGACAGGGAAAAACTACCCCCCTCCCGCTATTGTTTATAAATGAAAAATGATGCCATACTGTTAATTTATCTATTTTTAAATATCACATCATAAACTTGATCAGTACATTATAAATTGATACAAACCTGCTTCTTCAGCAGCCAGCAGTGTCCAAAGCCAATGAATAGAAAGAAAAAAAATGCATCTATTTTATATGATAGCGAACTTGTAGCCTCCTGTGCTGATTATATAATTCCGTTAAAAAAAAAAAAAAAAATGTATTGATTTTTTTAGACTTATTAATTTGGTTTAAGATTTTAGAGTAGTACATTTGTACAGCAGTGTAAGGATTTTGGGGTTGTCAACTCACATGAGCGTATCGAATAGTGAAAAGTGAGTTTTGACAACAGTGTGTCAAATTACACCCCGTGAATTCCTAAATAAAAAACGTGACGCGTTTACTGTTTCGTCTATCGCAAACTGGAAGTGACGTAGGTTTAAATTTAGACTAGACAATCGAAAAGAGGGGATGACTTTCGAAAATATCGGCGAAAAAACCGATCCCTTCCTGTAGAAAGAGTGCCCAGTTGAGAGTGAAGGAATTAATGTTTTTGGCCAATTTTTCGATGTTCGTTGTCCGGATGGTGGAGCTTCAAAACGATACCGATCTTATTAAAATTTTGTCGCCTCTGTCGAAAGTTTTAGGCATACATACATTCATGCATACATACATGCATGCATACATACATACATGATGATTGCAACGTCTTGTCAGACGAGTGCCACTCCCTCAGACATTTAAAATCCATGAGCCCAAATGCCTGAGGGAATATATATACAAATATGATGCTACAAAGTCTTAGCTTTGTACGTCAGCTAAGTCTCTCTCGGTTCAAAATGTTGAGATCCAGCAACAAGCAAGAGCAAGATAGCCAGCAACAAATTAAACTGCAGACCAGCTTTATGCAGATACTGGTCTCCCGCTTTATGGTTTTTTAAATCAGAGATTTGCTTCTCCTAGAAAGGTTGCCTTCACCACGGCTTACGGGAGCCCTCTCCACCCCAAAACATACATACATACATGCATGCATGCATTTGAATAGACAGGTGAGATTTATTTTATAGATTCATTTAATTTTCATGAATTTTTTGCGATTTACTTTTTGATGAATGTTTTTGCAATTTATTTAAAAAAAAAGTTACGTACGTTTCAGTGACAAAATTTGTTACGGGAAATATATTAACAAAGAATTATGAAGATCTTTGTAAAAACAGCGTTTATATGTCCTACTAGTCAAGAGTATTATGAAAAAATGTATCCCTTTGTGCTGTAAATGAGAAAGGTGGTTTAAGTTTCATGTATACGTTAACTAGTTTAACATACGAAAGGATACCGAATATTCTTAATAATATGACAGTTGAGAGAAGATTACATAAGACGTTTACCATGATCTGTGTTTTAGAATATTCTCAGCCTTATGGTATTGATTCTGCTTCGGTTATATTGACCCATCTAAATGCATACAGCGACTCCCGTAGCAGCATATAAATTGCCTAATTGTGATTGAACAAGATATAGCCAGAGTGGAAAAAGGATTTAAATTACTTACGATCAGATCTTCTCGTTTCAAAGAAACTCAAAAAAGCTTAATCTTCAGTCAGGAATCGTTATACTACAAATGTGTGTATTTTGCAGGAGTGTTACATTTTCACATCAAGCGGAATTATCTACGATTTCTACATATATAGTTTACTTTATTGGATGATTTCTCTGGCATGATAAAAGGTTAGAAAACTTAATTGGAGGACTATAAGTAATCATAATTTAGTGTGAACGGAGAAAGAGGTGTATGCTAAACTATCATTTTACTACTGGTAAAAATAAGCGATTTAATTGTATAAACCACCAAGATATACACCAAAGCCATTTACTTAATACATACTAACAGAAGAAACACTCTCATCGCCGTAATGAAGCACTTAATAAAATTGGTTGACAAGAAATAAGTGAATACATATTTCGTACTCAATTTGCTGATCCTCTTTTTATTTATAAGCATTTATAATCAATTATACACAACCAGATTTTAATATTGTATATGAATATGTATATATATATGTGTGTATATATATATATGCATTAATTCGTATACATTAATTTCTTAACTTTACACTATTATAAAGATATATTTTTCAATTGGAATATATTGTAAAAGCTGTTTATTTTGTGAGAGCGATTCGTTAATCCGTGTTGCTAATTTTAACATGTGAACACTAAAAATGTGAGAGAGAATAAAATGATAAAATTAAACTATATATATATATATATATATATATATATATATATATATATATAGTTCAATTACATATATATATAGTTCAATTATATATATATATATATATATATATATATATATATATAGAACAATTTTATTATATATTCCAACATCTTTACCCTGTAATAACATCGAACATAATCTCGAAGGACGTAAAATACTATCCGCACCGACTTGATATTGATATAACTTATCTGGCTACAACATATGCCCATATGTGATGCTATCATCGTAATCGGAAATCACTCGTGACATGAATGATTGTTCTCCCGTCGTGGAGATTAGATCCGGTCATTTGTGGGTCCACTGATCGCTGTGGAGGCCGATCATTGACCCACATACTTTATTGCAGCGGGAGATGTGTGAGTGGTCGTCTGGGTTGTGGAAGAGGCGGAAGGAGCTGTGCTGGTAGTATATCTTTCCTTTCTCTCCTTCCTCCTGCGGCTCTGGGGAGGTCCTTTTTTGAATGAACATACCTTCATTGACCATATGGTTCCACATGCATCTCTGAATAGCCGCATCCTCCCAACTGGTGAGGCTGAAGTGATACTATATCAGGTGGGTTTTTATGTTGTCCTCATATATTTTTCTGTCAGCCTTGGGAGCGCTTTCCCTCTTTTAGCTTACCGTAGATAATTTGCTTTGGAAGCTGGTTGTCAGGCATGCGTATAACATGGCCCGTGACTCGCAACTCGTGTCGGGTGATGGTTGTGATGATGGAAGGTGTGTTATCTTTCTTTAGGACGCTTACATTTGTTCCTCGATCCTTCCATACAATCATTTGGAAGCAGATTTGTTCACATTTTCTAAGGTGGTGCCTTCCAGAGAGATTGTGGGCAGCTGTGAGTGTGTACCAGGAGCTGGTTGATATAGGATCTGGGTCTTTTTGATGTTAAGGTCAAGACCTTAGAGTCGGTAGGCTCTCCCAAAGATATCCAAGATATTTTGGAGGTCCGCTTCTGAATGAGCAAACAGCGCATTGTCATCTGCGTATTGAAGCTCCATGATGGACGATGTGAGGACATTGCATTTTCCCCTATACATGCTGATGGTGAAGTATCGCTGTATATGAGTTTGATTCCCTCGGGTAGGTTCTGGCTATTAAGGCGAAGGATGGTGGAGATGTAAATGGTGAATAAGGTTGAAGAATGATGCAGCCCTGCTTGACACCGGTGTCAACTTTGAAGGGAGATGTTTCAAAATCAGCATTACCAACTACAACTTCCATTATGCCATCGTGAAGAAGTCTCAAGATTTTTACGTACTTGTCTGGATATCCAATCTTTGAAAGATCTGTTCTGTTTCTATTGTCGAAATCCATTGTGAGGGCAATGAACACCATGTACAGTGGAAGTAATTGAGAGTCTCAGTCGTAGTCATAAACAGATCATTGATGGCTACTGGAGATACGGAAAGTTGGGAAATGAGTTGGTTCTTGATGGCAAACCCCATACCATGGGTTCAGGGTTCAAGAGATGCTTTTCCCTTCAAGAAGAAATAGTATCCACCTTTCTCCTGTTTTAGTTACCCCTCCTCTTCCAGGCGGGTCTCTTACAGAGCGGCGATTTCTATTTTGAACCGCTTGAGCTCCCTGGAACTGCTCGAAGTTCTTCTTTCTGGACAATTGTTGGATGCACTATCCCTAACTGCCCTTACATTCCATACTCCGAAGTTTTTTTTTTTGTTTTCGACCTCTAAGAGTTGAACCTAGTGGGCGTGATATTCAAGTCAGGTGAAATGAAGCAGGCTATTTTTAGGGCACCTTTTCTATCCTCTTCACTATGTGGGGGTGAGCGGAAGGGATCATAAATAATACTGTTCAGACGTGGGTGCCGATACGGGAATGTTTTTTTCTGCCTCAGCCCAAGAGTAGTTCTATTCAGTTCTATGCCAGTGCATAATTAGAAGCTCCCAGGCGTCACTGCTCTGCTTCGGTCACCATTTTCTGGGTGCCATAGAACTTCTTGGTGGGGGGTAATAGTCGGCCCTTCAAAAGAACGCTTGCGCTTGAGATCTTTTAGAGTGGGGTGACTGATGCAAAGACAGCCACCATACTGTCCTTGGCAAAACACCAGACCAGGATCCAACGGCATGGAGACCAAGACAGTTGGGGAACCCATCTTTGCTGCAGCCTTCTTCCGTCTTTGCGACCGTTGTGGAGCTCGCCCTGCTCCCATCCGCCGCCCACTCCGCTATTGCGGTCTTTTCTGACCAATGAGACATGCGGATATAACGTCATTCTGTCTTGACCTGAGAACATTTCTTGAAATGTAAGACCATCTTGTGTGAAATGGTTTTTGATGTCAGATGTACTAAAAATTGTTTGCTGATGAAATATTAATTATACAATGTAATAAATATATGATTGAAGTTTTTATCTCTTTCATCATACAATATTTAATGCTATATTTAGGATAGTAAACAAGTTCATACATCAGAAAATTGGCATGTCTTTATAACAAAGAATAATATGTGTGTGTGTGCGTGTGTGTGTGTGTGTGTGTGTGAATGTAGATTTGTATACATATTAGCATCTAGATATAATTTATGGGTGCGTAAATAAACAATCCCAAGGTGTAGGTAGGTCATCACTAATTAAGTAAAAGATGAAAAACAGAAGAGTATAAGTCAGTTTATCGTAATTGTTTATCATTGAGCCTGTGGTAAACCGAATTCTGTCCAATATATTTTGGTTTATTAATAAATAAATATGCGATTGAATATATGCATTCATGATGCGGTAAAAACAGTAAGCTCTGTCTTTCCATAACCAGAATTGTTTAGACGGCGTACGAATGAACAGGATAAACACATTAATTTGCATTTTGTTTGCCGTTAGGAAGTTCATACTGTGTTATTATTTTCTACTGGTATTGAATAATTCTGCAATCAAGTGAAAATCATGACGTGTATATTAAATTGTTTCATACGTATGCATTATTATTTTCAAAACAATTTCGGTAGCTCTTATAAAATGCTAAATTGAATAATTTATTAGATTGAGTGTTAAGAAAATACGAAATTAAAATACAAATGATGTATTCCTATGAATGTATAGTATAGGGTAAGGGAAAACCCAAATTATGAAAGTGATAAAAACTCCAATAACATAATATTTAGTAGATTCTATAATTAATATTTCATTAGCAAACAATTTTAGTACATCTGCCATCAAACAAGATGGTCCTACTTTCCAAGAAATTTTCTAAGTTTAAGTGACGTCATATCCACATGCCCCGTTCATTTATGGTTGGTTCAACTTTTTAAATTCCTTTATCCTTTTTAGATACCCACTGTCTGTAAACTCTACTGTTGAAATTGTAATGTCAGATTTACATAAACAAATAATTTATACCAATACTAGCAAAACACTTCGAAAAGGTTATATTAATAAAAACCCAAGTACAATAAAAAATAAAAAAAACTAACCTAGATTTAACACAGGTCAAGAAACTAGATATCCAGGCTAAATAGAGCACACACAAATGAACAGGTCAAACAGAGGTCAAATAGACCTTTGTTCGATAAGTGCATGTTCATTGGCTGATAGAAGGGTGCGGGGTATACTAGAACGCTGATTGGCTAACTAAAATCTAAATAGAAACTGCGTATATAAAAACTACCAGCCTGGAGAGTCCTAGAGCGGATGAAACGCGGAATACGTAGTGTAGCTTAATCGCCATATATATTTTATAACTTATTATATATATATATATATATATATATATATATATATATAGTCATCCACATACAGTACTGTTTCCCAGCTATCAGTACGGCTAGACACGCAACTACTTCAAGCACGGATCGAAACCCGAGCCCCCAAATGACAGTCACAACTTCTAACCGTTGCGTTATTTGTCTTCTGCTTTGAGATCAGTGAATTAACAATGTTTTGACATTGTCAAAAGTACCTTAGCTCACTATGTTTACAAAAATAGCATTGCTTAATATGATATCACTTTAATTTGTATATCACTTCCCAATATGCCCAACCCAAGATAGGAAGAATTATATATATATATATATATATATATATATAATTAAATATTTAAATAGCTACTTTATTTTACACCTTTCTATGTGTAGGCTTAATCATTATTTACTTATAAATGTTCAATGAAAAATACTTCGAAAAAATCCATATATTTAAACTAATATTATATTAAAGAAATTGAAGACAAATTAATTGACTTTAAAAGACTGCAAATTACAAAAAACATATTCGGATACATACATACATATATATATATATATATATATATATATATATATGTGTGTGTATGTGTGTGTGTGTGTATACATAACATATATAATAATTTAGTTGGAAGAATATACGTAATGTATGCACATTTTTAAATTAATGTTTAAAGAATTATCGCTATCGTCACAGTTTTACTCGTAAAGAAGGCATGTGACAAATTTATCTGCCAGATGCACAGATTGTTTACATTTTCTGGTCTGCCAATAAATAAATGGTGTTAATTTGTACTGATATCATTAGACTACTTGCTTAGTGCGGATGATTTCCAGTGTGATTAGATTCGTGAGCAAAAATATGGACCAAACAAATTTTATACATTTTATTGCATTAAAACTATATTGAACAAAAAGCAATAGAACAACGAAACTTAAGCAAGACTAATAACACAGAACAATACATTTACTTTTATAAATGCTTAGGATGGAATCGTATTCCCTTTTGATTTCTTTAAAAGATCAACTCTTTTAGTCATTAGAAAATGACTTTTTGCACACCTTTTAGAAGAAAATCCTATTTCTTGATTCGTCTAGATACTGTATATCTAGAAAGACAATTCCCAGCCCTGTTTTGAATTTGTTGCTATGGTCAACATAAGTTTTATTCGATCCATCAAAAGAGTTACTTTAAACATGTGGTCTTCCTTCAAAGTGGATGCTCTAGGGCGTCCGACTTCGCCCCTTTTATCAATTCGATTATCTACAGAAAAAATATGTTTTGCTATTTTCTTTACTTAAAATATAAAAAATATGTTTGTAATCATTTTGGATTGCCTAAATCTTGCAAATCGTTTTTTATATCCTCGCCAAGATGTGGTCTTTCCATTTTTAGGATTAATTTTCCCACATTATTATATACTATAGTAATAATGATCTGCAAAATATATTATTTCAGTTAAAATTACAAAAAATCATGGAAAAATATGAAAAATCGATTTCTTCCCTCATTTCACCCTTGGCCTACTTTTTTTTTGGTCATGAGTTTATATCAACGTATATTATGCGACGACGTTTAAAATAGCTAAAAATATACATATTTAATATCAGTAAATATTAGTCTATTTACAACAAGTACCTTTTTAATCGTAAAATATCAAGTCAAAATGAAGCGACGACGACATCGAAAATGAGGAAATTAAAGGAAATGAAACATTATCAGATTATTTTAAAGAAAACTATATGAAACATTTTATTATGGCGTATTTTTAGTTCATTGAATGAATTTCTGAGACTGGGCGATGATGAAGTCGGAAGAGAACATTTCCAAAATTGGGAACAATATTTAAATATCTCTGTATGATAGTAAAAATAAAATTCAGTTCAGTCAATATAGAACTATTATTATTTTTTATTAATCTATACAAGCAGGACCTGTGGAAATTCCACAGGAGACTCATTTATAAGTAATATATGGATATTGGAATTCTGCAAATGTTCGACATAGAGGGAGACGCTGTTATATTATTGTAGCTCTTTAGTTAAAACGGCAAATGAATTATCTAAGTTATCAGGACGCCAGGCGTAGGCGAGTCTTTAAATACGCCTAATTATGATATTTCAAGTATTGCAGATTTCGTATATACAATTATAGAGGTAATGTTATATCGATTTTTATATATTAATAAGTTGTGATAAAAAAACAATATATATATATATATATATAATATAACGCTGAATGTCTGTGTGTGTATGTGTGTGTGTGTGTGTCTGGTCACAAATAGGCTCCTATATGGTTGACTATGTAAAAAAAACTGATAACATATAATGATAGAAGATGTATCGAGGCACAGGAATGGGTATGTTTGATCTGGCAGAACAGTGGTTCATTACAAGTGTGGGGTCTACGTTCGCGCCTGGTCCACAAAGTAGGAAAGAAAAAATTTAAAAATTAAAAAAAAAAAAAAAAACGTTTACAAGTGTGTTTGATATAGATGTACATAATAATACTTTAATAAGTATGTTTTAACTTAAATAGGGAAGGTTTAATAAAATTATGGTCTCTGCGTTCGCGCCTGGCCTCCATAGAATGGAAATAGGCACACACTTTAATAAAGAGTTTTCATATCTCTCTGTTTAAGTATACTTTCATAATTATGTATCTGTTTAAAAAATATGGTATAATAAAATTATGGTGTGTTCGGTCGCACCTGACCTACATAAAATGGAAATATATCACAAAGTTTAACAAGGTTTTTAATATAGATCCACAGAATATTGTGATAAGTGTTTAAGTGTAAACAGGTATGGTATGATAAATTATGGGGTTTATCTATTTTAATTTTTACTTTCGTCATATTTTGCTTTGGTTTTGATACCTCCACATTCAACCCAAATTTACAACCCTTCCTTTTCATAACTTACCATAAATCAGAGTCCATTTTCTGTAGGCTGTTTTTGAACACAGTCAACGACGGGCACTTTTGCTAGTATATATATATATATATATATATATATATATATATATATATATATATATATATAGAATATATATATATAGTGGAGATAGTAATTAATAAAAACTGAAGAAAGTGCTCAATACTGTTGTAGAGCAAATATGCGTTCGATTTATTTTTTAAGTCTGAGGACGCAACAGACGGCAAGAAAACGGCCGTGTAACCGAAACAATAGTGTAACTTAGCAGAAAGATACTGTAATAAAAAATAAAATGCATATATATATATATATATATATATATATATATATATATATATATATATATATATATATGGAATTTGTTTATTGAAGATAATTCCAAAATTTCTTATACGCCCTATGTGAAAAGTAATACAGGATAAACTTCTCCGTTGAAAGATTGTTTTTATAATGCAACATGTTTTAAAAAGCTTATAATATGCCGTATTATTCAGAATTAAAAAAAAAAAATGCTAACATAAAATTTTAGATACGAAACAATAAACTGCAAATCTTAAAAAGTATTCGTCATTTAATATCACAAGATATATATTTTAATTAGCTAATTACATATTAATTTTTACTCATTGTTGTAATATTGTATTTTTAAAATGAAATTTTCTTATCGTTTTACTGTTGTTTACTAAATACCGTTTAATTGTTGTCCTCTAAGGGATGTATTTCAAGGGAGATGATCTGGGAGTTAAATTGAATAGATTTAGAAAATTAAGTAATTCAAAAGAATAAGAAAGAAAACTTAACATATTAATCTCAAATATAAGTTTATGAAAATATTATCGTCGAATATGTCTTAACTAGAAGCTGTTTCCACATTCCTAAGAACAAAACAGAAAAAATACAATTTCAATATGTAAAAATATATAATAATGATCATCAGGGAACTAAGCGTTAATTTATTCAAATTTACTATAGTTAGTTAAGTTTGGAGTTGATGATAAGATATAGTTATTTTGTGGAGTATTTTCTGATTAACCTTGATTGAACTTTTAGTCATACAAAGGAAGTGCATCGTAAACAGTAAATTTGTTTACATTTAAGTTTAATGAGATAGCAACGTATGTTTATGTTTTGGTCTTCATTGCCCATACCTATTTCAAAAGGTTTATATTTTAAATGGGAAATATTTTAAGATGGGACACGATCGAATTTAAAGGGATTTTTCTTTTCTGTACATAAATTACGATATATCCGCGGGCCTTGTGAATTACCTTCCTTGGCTCATGCTTCCCTGGCTGTACTGACATAAAGAAATTCAGTAAACAGACATTTTGCTGCTCAAATCTCTAAGTAGTATGCCTTAAAATCTACTCCCAAATAAAAACCGTCACGACTAATTGGTTTCTGCGTTACTTGGAATTAAATGCAATAAGGCAATTGACTCTTGCTGCCCAACTCCCTAAAGGCTACAATTTGGGAGCAGATTTGCAGGGCGGTATGTCCTAAAAATCTGCTCCTAAATTGTAGCCGTCACAACTAAGTTCCTCTGTGTTTGGCCCCGAGTGAAATGACAATAAAAACTGGTATTATCTGCCCGTGAGTCTTATACAATTGAGTCAAGTTTTTTTTTCCTTTCTGTACATAAAGTAAGTATAGCTCTCGGACTGTAACACTTTGGAATTTTCTCTGTGTCCTCTACTTCCCTGACTGTACTAACATGCAGACATTCAAGTGTAACGTAAAGAGACATCTTGCTGCTCAACTCCCTAAATAGTATGCCCTGAAAATCTGCTCTCAAATTGTAACCCTCACAACTAAGTTGCGCTGTGCTTGGTTTTGAGTGAAATGACATTAATGAAAATTAATATTTGTAAGTGAATGTTCTACAAGTGAGGCAAGAGAAGTAAATATCACATTTCCAGACGCCATTACAATACGGTATGGAGTTAATCAGAACTAATGTTTAAATGATTACCTTACAGATTACCGAGAAACTTATTTGGTGCTATCAACATAAAGAATACACCTATGATTTGATTCGCTTGTTTTAATTTTTTTCTTAAGTTTTGTTTTTCTCTTTAAAATGCCATACTAGGAGATAGATTATATTAATCTTCCGAGCATCCATTATTGCATTAGTGCAATACAAATTGCTACATTTGAACTCCGCGTCGTAAACTCGCCGTTGCGAATTAGTCTATAAAACAAAATGCAATAAATCTAAGTGAAACAATGTTGTAATTACTACATTTAATAGAGACTTTCCGGTCATTAAAAACTCAGACGTATCAGATTCCATTGTCAGTTAATCTTTATCTATATAGAGTGCTTTTATATACTTAGAAGTCGATATGTAACTTAATAAACTACGTGTCGCTCGAACAAGCCGATCTCTGTAACGTTAATTGCTACAATCAGTGACAATTAGTTGCGAGTAAATAAAGCATAACATTGAATTTGATATTATCGATGATATAGCTACGAAACGTCTAGACCATTACTAATTGAATATACGCGTATGGTTTGATGAGCTTAATGGATTTTCTGGCAAACTTTCAAATCGCTGAAATCACGGAATTCTTTCGATATTTTACACCGTTTTAGTATTGATTCAAATTCTTTAACAATCATGATTTTCATCAGAAGCTTATGCTATCCTCATAATCTAAGAAATACGTTGACATTTGCCTGAAATGCATATGATTTTGTGTCTGTGTTTTTAAAAATTTCTAATAAAGAGCTCTTCTATAAATCATACTGACTGCGTCGCACCAACGTGTTGTGGGGTACAAATCGCCCTGATTTGAGAACTGATTCTAGAGACTTCATGGGGACATTCATACCATGTTTATCTGCATGCTACGAACACGTTCCTCTCATATCACTTTAGTGACTCCTGTATTCTTTATAGTAAATACATATTATATTTTATACACTTTACTTGTGATTTCTTTCATTTCGGATCACTAGAACGAGTCTACAATACAACGTTTTACAACGAAACTTTCAACGCAATTTAAATAACGGAAACTCTCAATATATATGACAGCACTTATTTTCCCACAGGGACGTTGCATATAGCAATGTATTTTATATACTTAGAATTGATACGTTTAACCTTGGATTTTATGTCAACTGCCCATTATTCGTATAAAATGGGTTTGCTTTATCTACTTTTATTTGCAAAATAATTAGATTCAAACTGTTTATATCGTTAATTATATATCCATATGTAATGCATGTTTTTTATGTATTCGGAATATGCTGTAAATATGTGCATTTGCTAACCGTAGAATGTTATGAATAAAGTATGTAATGTAAATCAATTGAGTGTAAAAACTAGAGAACTCCATAAGTTTGGCCGCATTAAAAAAAATTAGAGATCGGTCATCTCCCTTTCCAGTAGGGACCACTGTGTTTCCTGTGCATCATTAGTATGTTTCTGGAATCTATGATAAACAGAGAAGCGAACAAGTAAATCAGCAAAAATTACCTGCTCAATGGCATGCCATAGTTTCTGTTCCACAAGATCTACAGCTGGCGTAACAAATGTAAATGTAGTGAATCTCTCAATAGAGTCTTCGTTTCTAGAGCAAAAAGTCTTGTACATATGAAAGGCTTTTGATGGAGAATGGCATACAAGTCTTCTTCACATAATCGTCACCTACAGGGATTGAGTTGTGACAGTGTCGTTGGATATTGGTGATTATGATGATGGCGGTGACTATGTTAGTGGTGATGATGGCGATGATCATGCTTGTGACGATGGCGGTGATGATGTTCATGATGATAATAACAGTGATACTGTTCATGAGCATGATAGCTGTGATGATGTTTATGATGGTTGTGGCGATGGTGGTGATGATGCTGATTATGATATTGGAAAGAAAGCTCATTGCTATAAAAGGTTGTTTTGGCATCAATTAAATACAGCCACACACTTATTTGAGGATATTGATTAGGAAGAAATCTGTATTCGTTCATGATACTTTTTGTCGACACGAACAGCCATTAAAAGTGAATACTAACTGGAAACGTGACATTCCAATATAAAGAAGAAAAAAATGGTATAAATGGCGTCGCCGTTTGGTGATGTGACATGATAATCCGATTAGGCTAGCCCTGTTAAGAAAAAAGCAGCTAAGCAAATTGTGGGTGATCAAAATTTAATAGGCAAGATATTATGAGTTTCTTTCGATCCAGAAAAACAAGATGGTTGAAACAAAGTCAAGTGTTTTATTAATTATTGTTCGAAGGGCTTCAATCACCCAAAAAGTTAACCAAATAAGTTATTTGTTTACTCATATAGAATGGCACGTAGAAACATAAGTATGCAAATGGAGGATGGATTCTCCCACGCAGGTGATGGTGAAACGTAGAGACTCTCTCATGTGACTGACGGTGAAAACAATGAACCACCCTGCTGGGAGTGTCAGATGAAAGAAGAAAAGTAAATTTTGTTAAGAGTTTGAGAATTTCAAAAACTATCTGATATTGGTTTTCTGAGGATTGTGAAATAGAATTATGGCAATCGCAGCCAGAGTTAAATCCACATAATTCTCAATATAATGAAATGCAAATATAGCGCCGAGGAAAAACTCTGCCACCTGCTTGGGGTTTTTGCACCAGTCAGGGAGAAGCTTCTGATTTAAGACAAACTCTGCCACTGGCTTGGGGTTTTCACACCAGTCCAAGAGAAGCCGAAGACTTAAGACAAATACTACTTGGGGCTTGTATATCATCCGAGAGAAGGCCCCGAGGTATGTCTTACTCTATTCTATGCCACTGCATGTACACTGTGAAAAGACAAACCTTCGTACTTAGGTTTATTCGTCATAACTTTACTAATAGAAACTGTCAATTCTCGAATATTTGAATCTTAAGTGACAGACAAAAATGATCCGAGTTTTTTAACTTCTAGTGAAGAATAATTTTATGCATAAGAAATATGACTACTGGCTTTTATTTAATTTGTTTGCTGTCGAATTGCAAGTATAATAGATTTCAGTTCTATCCTGACGCCTTAACATTGAAGACACATACAAAACAGTCGTGAAAAGAGAACTCTACACAAAGTTGGAGCGACGTACAGCCAGCCGAAGTTACCGTGTTGCCACAAAAACTTGTGGTCGTAGACGTTTTGGGCGTTCCGACCATTCAAGTGGTATTTTCCAGTAATCATTCAGAGTCTGGTCACCCCTTAAGGGTCCTTTACTAGACAGAGTTAAAGGGTGTAGCCAACGGAACTTAGGGTTAGTGCACATTCTCCTGACTGTGTGTATGACGAGAACCTGCCCAGGTTTGTGTTACAGGTTAAGATAAACAAATCAAATAGTGGCATATCAATTTTCAAAAATAAATTTTTACGATTATTTTGGAAGGATATGGTTCAGAAAGGATATTTTCTGATAAGAATAGTTTTTCTATAGAACATCTGTTTAAAAAAAAAAGTGACTAAGAACAGACATCTATCTTCAAATATTGGCAGGTAAACGAATTGTTGCAAAGAGCGGAGTCATGGTTTGAGTCTACAGAAATATTATTTTGAGCTTTTTTTTTTCATTCAAGTTTAATCACACCACGTCAATGGAATTTGCCCACTGATTATGCTTGGCGAAATATCAATTGAAACTATATCAGTGTTTCCAGATTTACTCATATACTTGGATCAGTTATCTTGCATGCGTCAAAATGCTTGATCAATGAGCCACGATCCAGCTGAGCCGGGTTATGAGTTTGTGTAATCTTATAGCAGGATAATTTCAATCTCGTTTTAACCATGAGTTAATTGTCAACTTTGCAATTAGAAAAAAAGACACACAGCCGTTTATGTTCACATGCTAAATAACTTTCATGCCGAATTTTATTTAAGAGCACATTCTGCTGTTATGAATAATTTTACTCTTATTCTAGTTAAGATGTAACTAAGCACTCTCTCTCTTTTATTATTAAACAATTTTAATAAATATTATTCTAACGCATTAAATTATTAGTTAATATTAACAAAAATAACATAAAACAAATGAAGCATGCATGGTCCCATGTGATAGCACAGTAAACGATGCATAAAAATGTGCAGCAATTTCCCCCACTAATTTCGCACCAAAAGTGCCCAGGGGACGTCAAATCCTGGTGAAAATGAAGAAACGGCGCAGTTTAAGGCTTTAAAATACGTAACTTTGATGTCTGCACCATGTAAAAAAGGAAATTACTAATTGAATAATTTTCCCCTCCACACTTAGCCCAAAAGCAACAAGGCCTTAATATATTTAAATTTAATGTCAGCACCATGCAAAACTGCTAAATAAACATACACAGAAAATCTTTGACAAATATGGTAAAATAGTCCCCAAAATAGAGTGTTTATAGCAGCCCTAAAAGAGCCACTGGTGCACACCTAAGAGTTATCGCGATGTATAGACAAACAAAATTTTATAGAAGTCAGCTATAAATTTCAGAAAGTTTTATAAAAATCCAAGACATCCATTTTTTTAAGAAACACAAAATTATTAATTTTAACCTTTTTACCTCGAAATGCACCCCTAGGTGGGGTCAATGGGAATTTTCCCGGAAAATTCGTTCCGTTATATTTTACTCATAGCATGTATAATGTTTGCGCAAAATTTCCCAAAATTCCAAGGCATAGTTATTAAAAAAGAGAACGGACAGACGAACGAATAAGGGTGGATTTATAGGTCCATCACCCTTTTGTCGGGGGACTAAAAATATGCAAATCGATGGTTTATGTAAGGTAACTACTGTTGATTTTAAAAAAGCTTCCGTCTAAGACATTTCATTGTAATTTCAGACTATCCATCAATTCAAACCTCTTATCCTGTAGATGATTACTGTTGAAATTCTCGGAAAATAATTTGAACATACTATGCTGAAAAATAGAAAATAAGTTAAACATTATTTTGTCAAAATAAAAAGGAAATAGTTTACTAAAATAGATAGTACATATTTCTGTAAATATACTTTTCTGATGGTATTGGGCATATAATTCAGAAAGTTTAGTTGCTTTGAGATTAACATTAGTAACCCCCACATAAATGAAATGGAGGAATAATTTTGTAGATTTTATGAATGACAGATTTGTAAAAATTCCATTATTCAATAACATTATCCATTTAGGAGGTTTCGATAGAGAGAAATTCGATACCACATTGTAAAAAACGGCGTCATACAAATTCACTATTTCCATTATCTTTGTCGGAGTATATCTATAATATGAAGGGCCTATATCTGTTTGTATGTATGTTTTTATGTCTGCATACAACTTTCGACAGGTGCGACCAATTTTCATAAAATTGGTATTATTTTGAAGCGCGACCGTTTGGACGACAAATATCGAAAAATTGGTGAAAAATATTAATTCCTTCATCTTCAACTGGACACTTTTCTACAGGGAGGGGCCCCTTTTCCCAATAATATTTTCAAAACTCATCCGCTCTTTTAAATTGACTAGCCTTAATTTAAACCTAGGTCACTTCTGATTTGGCGATGGGCGCGGCAGCAAAGACGTCACGTTTTTTCAGTTTTCTTTTTCTCCGTCGCGTTACGGGTTCGGATCTGCCTGCCTACTTACACTCTTTTTGTTCAACACATACCTCCAAACACCAATGGAAGCCAGGCACCTGGGCTTGTTTTAAATAACGCTTGAATGCGCCATTTCATTAATAAAATCCTAATATACAGGTTGTTATAAAGCAAACGTGGGCATTTTTTAAATTATATTCTAACACCTTGCTATAATATAGTTTGGAGAAATGATCGCAATCCATAAACGTATTATTCTAAATATTTCAGAGGTTTCATGCACGGAACAAGTAATTAAGAGTTTCCGAATTTTCTGAAATATTCTGAAAAAAAATCAACTTTAATACTAAAGCTAAAACAGAGACGAGGATCAAGGATAATTTCTTCAAACTTGTCAATTATATCGTGGCGAGAATTCTAGCATTTCTATATGAAAAAAAAAACTTCTTCAAATAATAAAAGTTACATTAGGCGATACATTCGCAAAAAAAAAAAATTGTAGTCAATTAAACCCCAGCCATTTAATTGTTACAACTTGTACATTTGTCTTAGACGAGCGCCAATACGCTCGGCTGGAAGTCTAAACAAATTGCTGATCTCGATATATGTACATGTTTAAAAGAATATCGTGAAAAATATTATCCACATATGTATAAAAGTTCATTCAAAAAATAAAGTCTGAATATGTGATCACTATTGCTAAATAGTAATCAACCACTTTGCATTTACAGGTTCAGTGTACTTCGTTAACAGGACTAACGCTCCGATTATCTGAGGTTAATATAAAATAGCGTGAAAATAAAAACAAACTTATTACTCTGCGTTTTTGGCTTCTGACTATTTTATTTGGAACTCAAAAATTCCGTGAAATAAATATGAAAATATTGAATTAATGATGTATATTTGCAACAGAGAAGGCGCATAGATTTGTAAACACGTAAACACAAGTATCGATGCACGGTAGCTTTCTGAACTGAATTAATCTTGAACAAGTATCCGATTTTTCCCATGAGCACAAATATAATTTACAAATAAAAATATGTTAATGTAAATCGGACGTGTATTTGTTATGAGTAAACTGTTTACTATCCATTAGATGATTTTTTATATAAATCTTATGTTTATACATGTAAGAAAACGCAAGCGCATGAAAAACTAGATACACATACACACATACATATATGTATCTAAGATTATATATATATAAAAATGTATGTATATATATATATATATATAGTGTCAGTCGCTTTATTGCAGATTTGTAAAATATCATTATTTTACCAAATATACATCAAACAAAATGAAAATTATATCATCAAACGACTCCTTAAAGGTTAGTTATTTCCAAAAGACTTATTCAAATTTATGCGATATTTACGAAGTATTGGCATCTTAATCTTTATCGAAAATTTTCCACTATCCACCGCTTTATTGCAGGTCTCTTAAAATGTTGCGTTAGGTCAAAAATTCAATGTCGCATCTTGCGAACTTTACTTTTTATTATATTTTTCTCTCCAAGAATAATGAACAAAAATCTATCCTAGGTATGGACCCCATATGAATTAATTATTTATCGACATATCCACCATTTTTAAAAAATAACTTTAAACAACCATTCGTTCCCCGAGGAAATAAATTATTTAATCTTAAAAAGAGTTATGGCTCTAGCAAATCAACTATGTTCCTACACAAGGAATTCTTTGAAGTAAATTTCTCTCCTCCGTTTTTAATATTAACCAGAGATATTAAATGGGGTAAAGGTCTGGAGAACACAGTGGTCAAATAATAATAGTTTCCGCACCAAATTCAATCGATTAAAGAAAGGATGCAGTCGCTCTTAGCAGAATGGGATGGTACATTGTATAAAAATCATCAGAAGGCGACGTGACAATGGTAGGTCATCATGCCATGTCGGCAAATGATTATCCAAAAAAGGGATGTACGCATTGATGGTAAGCTTTACCCCCTTTAGCGCTCCAAATAGTCCAAACACCGTGACCCAAAGATTCCCGGCCAAAACATGATGCCTCCACCTCCTTGTTGACGTCGAACTCTGTAACGGCTTGGAGTTCCGTTCGGGTTTCAAATTTTGGTTATCTATCCGGACCGTCAAGAAAAGAATGAGCCTCATCCCTTTATAGGACCTGTTGGAAATCTATTTTCATGTAATTCTGTGTCCAAGCCATTAGTGTTCCACTATGTTGCTCGCTCAATGGAGGCATTGGAGGGAGTTTAATGTTCCTTGCAAACTCATTTAACACATTGTATCGGGCATGCCTGAATCATGGAGAGATTCCAGCTATTGTGAAAGCACTGGTGCTGTTTTCTTTTTGTTGACTTCCCTACGAATTTTCCGAATATCACGATCAAAAAGGTCTCTCCTGCTTCCTTATTTTTCTTGATTTGGTGTTCGGGTTGTTCAAGAATGTAGGTTTTTAAATCCCATTCAAGCTTCGTGGTTCAATTTTTGTTGGGCAATCCTTCTGCTTTTCGATAAGATTTATTCGCCCGAATTACATACATACATACATATATTATATATATATATATATATATATATATATATATATATATGTGTGTGTGTATGTCTATATATACAAACATACCTATGTACATATATACATATATATACATATTAATATATACATACATATTAACATATATCTATATATTTATATATATACATATATATATACATATATATACACATATATGCATACATATATATACGTAAACATATATACATGCATATATACATATATATTTACCTACATACATATATATATATACACATAGACATATATATATACATACACACACATATATACATATATATATATATAGCTACATATATATACATATATATGCACACATACATAGATATATACATACATATATATATACATACATATACATACACATGTACATACATATATATACATACATATACACATAGATATGCATATGCATATATACACACACATATATATACATATATACATATATAAATATATGCTTATATATACATATATACATAGATGTATATACATATATACACACATATATATATACATAATTACATACATATATATGTACATAATTACATGCATATATACATATATATACATATATACATACATATACATTAATGCATATATATACATATATACAGATATATATGTACATATATACATACATATATGTATACATATACATACATATATATATTACACATATACATACATATATATACATATATACATGTATATACATATACATATATATACATATACACATATATACATATACCCACACATATATATATACATTAAGTCATATATACATATACTAATATATACATATATACATAAATACACATGACATTTACATACATATATATATACATATATATAAGCATACATACATGCATATATACATATAAACATACACACATATGTATACATATAAACATACATGCATATATATATATATATAAATACATACATTTGTTTATATATTCGGATATAGAAACTACCATTAGAAGCCATGTTCTTTGTGTACACAAATTAATGATTAGGTATGTTAAAACGCTGTTAATTCAGTGTCAGCACAGCAACAGCCAAATAGTGCAAATATTAGAAATATCGAGTGTAGTTTGGGCGGTCAGGTTTCGATCCTGGCTGTAGGTAGTTGCTTGTTTAGCCGCGCTGATGAGCTGTGACACAGCGAAACAGTACTGTACGTGGATGATTATAATTCTCCCTATCTTTAGTTGGGCATATAAGTAAGAGTATTACAAATTACCATTAGCGTATGAAGCGTTGCTCTTTTTGTCGCAAATTGAGCTTTGGTAGGTTAAAACATTGTTAATTCTCTGGCCGCATAGCAGAAACCAAATATTGGAACGGTTAGAAGCTCCGACTATATGTGGATAACTCTCTCTCTCTCTCTCTTAATCTCTCTCTTTCTATATATATATACAGTGATGATCATATTTATTGGCACGGTAAAATAAAAGTTAAATTTTGTCTAATAAATTAAAAAAAAAGGGATTAAATTAAAGAAAATAACAAAGTATATTATGTATTTTTAACTGGCCTTTCCGATGCAGCAATCGGATTTTAGAAAAAATAAATAACAAAGGAACAACAAACATAATTGCAAAAAACCCTTGTTCAAAATTATTGGCACGGCTTTGTTTTTCTTTTAGTATCAGTATAATATCAATCAATTTCCGGTTTACGTGCTTTCTGAACTTTTTTATAGCCATATTATGCTTGTTTAACGCTAATTCAGTGAATAATTTTTTTCAGATAATTTTTAGATAGCGATTTATTTAAACTATTATAAGTGACTAAATTATAATTTTCAATCGCCATGGTTAAAACTAAGGAACACAGCGAAGACGTCAGGAAGCTTGTTGTAGCATGCCATACCAATGGGCAGGGCTATGATAAGATTTCAAAGAAGCTAAACCTTCCCAAATCCACTGTTAGAGCCATAATAAACAAATCGCAAGGCCACGTTATGAGTTTAGAGGGTAGAGGGAGAAAAAGGATTCTTTCCCCAAGAGATGAACGGAAAATTGTTCGACAAGTAAAACAAAACCCAAGGATCTCTGTTGGGGAGATTGTTGATGAACAGAGCACCCCTGGAGTGAATGTATCTCGACATACAGTTGGTAGAGTTTTGAAGAGAGCTGGTTTAAAAGCATGTCGTCCGAGAAAGACTCCCTTATTGAAGCCTATGCACCTGAAAGCAAGGCTAGCCTTTGCAAAACGTCATATTGATAAAGATGGTGCATTCTGGAAACGTGTTCTATGGACTGAAGAAACGAAAATAGAGTTATTTGGCCATAATAAAGTGTCTTATATTTACAGAAAATCTGGCGAAGCTTTCCTGCCTAAGAACACCATACCCACAGTGAAGCACGGTGGAGGCAGTTTGATGTTTTGGGGATCCTTTGCTGCCTCTGGACCAGGGCGACTTGTTAAGGTCACAGGTAGCATAAAAAAGGAAGATTATGTTAAAATATTGGATGAAAACCTGAAAGACTCTGCTAAAGAGCTCTCACTTGGTCGTCGTTGGTGGTTCATGCAAGATAATGACCCAAAGCATTCGGCTAAACTGACTAAGAAATGGCTTGAGGACAATCATATTAATGTTTTGGAGTGGCCATCACAAAGCCCAGACCTTAATCCAATTGAAAATTTATGGAGAACATTAAAATTGAGGGTAATGCAAAGGAAGCCTAAGAATCTTATTCAATTGGAGGATTATTGTCAGGAAGAGTGGGCTAAAATTACTACTGAAGAGTGCAACAACTTGGTTGTAAACTATGAAAAGCGACTGAGGAAGGTAATCAAGGCCAAAGGCTATACAATTGATTATTAAATAAATCGTGCCAATAATTTTGAACAAGGGTTGTTTGCAATTATGTTATGTTATGATCATCACTGTATATATATATATATATATATATATATATATATATATATATATATACATATGCATATATATATGTACTAGCAGTCTGCCCAGCATTGTCCGATCGTAAAATACGCTTAAATATATATTTTAGTAATGCAGGGTTCGTATTCATTATTGTATTATGTTTCGTGCGCAACCAACAAGAATCAAAACCAAAACGTTTAGGGTATGATTTACATTTTCCTTTGACGTGAATGCCTGAGCTATAAAGACATGTTTGCTGCAAGGCTAAAAATTTAAACATGGACAAATAGCTATTACGTTTCGCATGTATTTGTCGTAATACCGTCATTCGTACTTCACCTGAGCAATTCCAATTCTTTTCATAATCACAATTTTACACTGATTTAACCCGGCTAGGGCCCAAATATAAAGCTTTGCATGCGTTCGAATACACTGTATACTTAGTTTCATGTCTGCATACCTAACACTGGCAGAGGATGTTATTAGGCACCATTTTTAACCAAATATTGATACGCATACTTTATATATATATATATATAGAATAGGTTAATGTTAACTACAACTTTTGTACAGAAGTAGTATGATTATTAGTATAATATTATTATTATATTTAAAAATCATGTTGATTATCTGCATAAATATAATTACACATTATAGTAAGCTAAAGATAATCATCCCATGAGAAAACAGAATAAAACTAACATAGAGTTAATTAAAATGAATGTTTAAAAGAATATGCAAATTAGCTTGATCTATTGAAGATGAATGTAATTTCACGACAAATATACAACAACGTTTTCTTTTTAATAAATAGAAAAAATGTTCTTTAATATAAATATCAATACATAAAAATGCATAATTAAAAGGAGCATGCATATAACTAACTGTAACTGTGTCAGCACTAACGCTGTTCGGGTTTAATCGGCTTCCCCCGAAAGAGGAAGTTTCATGGGAGTATGAAATTCACAAGCGGTCCCCAGACGCATGTACATTCCTGTCATGGGAGATGACGACGTTAGGTTTTTGCAATTTCTTGCAGAGAGGTGTCGACTTCCTGCGACATACGGCGCCTGCAATTTTTTAATTGGTCACCAATATTAGTAATGGCTAGGCTCAACGTTGCTTGACTTTGGTGATCTGACGGGAACCGGTGGGTCCATGTGATTATGCCGTATATATATTAGACGAATAAATAATTGTGTTTGTTTTATACCTTATAAAAGTAAAAATGTGTGTGTGAGAACAAATGTCAATTTATATACTGAAAGAATTTTTGACCTGCGGACATGAAAATCTTTTGAATCTGTTTTCATCCGGAGAAAGGAGTACTAATGTGTCAACATTGAAAAATAAATCGTAAGTGTGGGTAATCGGGATTTTGATCAGTTTGCCAACTGTTTCGAGACGGGTCAAGCGCGAAACGTTATGAATAAGTAGGTTTTAAAACATATATAATGAGTGTTGCAAGCTAGCCTAATGGTTATCGGGCTTGATTCACTGTCTTTAAGTTTTGGTTTCCATCTAGGCTCGAGTATTTTTTCTCACTTACAGTAATTTAACCATTTAAAAACCATAATGTTCGCATGCATATGTTTTAGTTTTCTTTTTTTTTTCGTTTTCCTACTTTACGTTTTTAAGACATAAATCTTTACGGTCGTACATGCAAGTTAATATATAAAATATTGAAATAAACGAGATATATAACCAGAAACTGAACGAAATCGGAACTCGCATTTGAAACACAAATGTAAATGATAAAAACACCTCAAATTACTTAGCTCGGTTCAGGATTGATACGTATATATATATCTCTCTTTACAAACCATTATTTTCATAACCTATTATACTTTCATAAATCAGAGTCCATTTTTTGTAGGCTGTTTTTGAACCCATTCAAGGACGGGTACTTTTGATAATATATATATATATATATATATATATATATATATATTAGCAAAAGTATCCGTCCTTGAATGGGTTCAAAAACAGCCTACAGAAAATGAACTCTGATTTATGAAAGTATAATAGGTTATGAAAATAATGGTTTGTAAAGAGATAGCTTCTAATTTGGGGGTATCAACACCAAAGCAAAATATGATGAAAGTAAAAATGAAATAGATGACCCCCAAAATGTATTATACCATACTTATTCACACTGAAACCGTAGTAAATACTTGCTTACTATTTTTTTCTCAAATTTCAATAAACCTCTACAAGCCTGTATATAGTGTTTTTTTTAATCTGAATGTGGTTACGTTTATTGTCTTTTCCTACCTATTATCTGTATGAAACCCTCGGAAATTTCATACAACCCATCATTAGTGATAGCTCATTAAAATAATAACAACTTTTCCCCGGAGTTTAAATTACATCCAGTGTCCTTGGAATTCTATCACCGTCAACTTTAACAGAGAAGCCTTGCAAATAGGTTTCCCATTGCAATAACCACTAACCATTGATTTATCCGTTAGACATTTATAGAATTGTATTGCAGTAAATTTCACTAAGATCAAAGTATATTCTACATCATACTAACGGGATGTATTGTAAGTGATGTTCCGCCTTTATGTATGTTATTTCCTGTAAATGAACGATTGTAATTTGTGCGAATTAAAATTTTCAGACTAACGAGATTATAGCCCTTTAACTCTGGTAACAAAGAGCGAAACAACCACGTCACTTCCTGTTTTATAGATCTCTATCGCTTTTTCGCTGAACTCTCGACAAGTTAACATGTGACGAAACACTGCTCCAGCTGGCATGGTCATGCAAATAAGAGCTCCTGAGAAACCCGTCAGTCTATCATCAAATACTAGTCACAAGTAACCTTATTTTCTTTTCAACGAACTCTCACTATCTATATCTTTATTTTTCTCAGGTATTTGTATGTAAACAAATCTACATTATTTCACTATTATATATCGGTATGTTTTTTCTCTTCCTTATGCGACCAATGCCTCTCTATCAGTCTACCATTCATTAACAAAAGAGGATGTGATCGTCAATTACATAAGCAGACTGCCCTGTCCTCTACAAATTTGAAGTTTGAACGGTTTCTGCTTGAAAAATAAGGCTATATTTGTAAAGTTTTTCCCATTATTAGCGTATTTCTAGTCTTGTGATTCTTAATTTCTACAAAAACTGCATTTATTAACTGTTAAGATTAACGTTGGATTTTTCTAACATTATAACCTGATTTGTTAGCTTTGACACAAGCTACATTCCTATACGTATGTGCGAAACACCATCCTCATCGGACAGAGTTTAAGGTCATATTCAATCTGTTGCCAAGGCCGCTGGAAAAATGGTGGGATCCTTCTATCGATTCAGTAGATATCTCATTGCTGATGAAATTCTCTATCTATATAAGAGCCAGATACGTCCAAGGATGGAATACTGTTGCCACATATCGGCGGGAGCTGCTAAAAAAGACTTGTCCTGCTTTGATAGGGTTCAAAATAGACTTTGTGGCCTGGTGGGAGATGCCCTTTTCTCTTCGCTGCAACCTCTATCTCACAGAAGAGATGTTGCGAGTTTGTCTCTGCTTTACCGTTATTTTCATGGAAAGTGTTCGACTGGGCTTACATCTATGGTCCTCTCTTGCAAAACTTTCACAAGAATCACTAGACTAACTGAAAACATTATCAATAATTTTCCCCACTCTTTATCTGTGCCTAAACCTGAACATAGATTCCATGATCAAAGCTTCTTTCTTAGAACTGCACGCCTGTGAATTGTCTTCCGTTTTCCTGCTTTCCAGCTGTCTATAATATGGTTGTCTTCGAGTCCAACGTGAACAAGTTTCTGATGAGCCATTCCACTTAAGTTAACAAATTTACCGAACTTCCATTACTATCGATTACTATATTGTCCTTTTGACTAATCTACACTCTTTAACCCTTATCCTTGAGTGGCCTATCGGCCTTGATAAGTGGTGACGCCTATGTAAAAATATATAGAAGCAACTGTAATCATGAAAGTGTGATTTAGAAACAAACTTATAAATATGCAATATGTTGTATAGCGGTTTATAAATTAACATCTAAACCAAGGTTGTACATTATATATATATATATATATACATATATATATACATATATATATATACATATATATATATATATATATATATATATATATATATAAATTTTCATTTGCAGTCTAGTTTTTTCTTATTACAAGCTCCATTTCCTGTTTTGGTGGTATTAATCTTTTTATTTGTTAGGAATTAAATATAAATATTGATATTTATATTAGATTAAAGTTTACACGTGCTTTTATCCTAGGAACTTTAAATTCTTATTGCCTGAATTAATAATATACTAGCTGTACCTGGCCAAGCGTTTCAGTGGCTCAATTGGTTTAAATGGAAAACAATAAAAATACTATAAATTTATGTTTTATATAAGAACGAAATAGTGCAGCACACTGTTTTATTTTTTCATTATGTAAAAACATATCCCTAATTTCGTACCTGCTTTTGAACCGAACATAGTGCATTCAAATTTAAATAATAATATTGTTTATAAATATTTATGTTCCTTTTCGGTAATGCATCGAAATTCAGAAATCGAAAAAATGATGCTGAAATGTACGCACTAGTTTCTATTGAATAGCCATGTCGCATTCACGAGAAAAAAAAAACTATAATGGTATAAGTTAATAAATACAAAA